>NW_027077167.1:0-46046 GCF_009819655.1 Sylvia atricapilla | reverse complement strand
CCCCCAAAATGGGTCAGGGCATGGGATGTGTTGGGAAGGAGAAGGAGACCCCAAAAATGAAAGAAACACCCTGAAAAAAGAAGGAGCCCCCCCAAAAAAGGGGAAGGAGACCCAAAATGGGGAAGAAAATGGCCAAAATGGGGAAGGAGCCCCTAAAAAGGGAAGGAGACCCCAAAACTGGACAAGAACCCCCCAAAATGGGAAAGGAACCCCCCAAAATTGGAGAGGGGATCTCCAAAATGGGGATGGAGACCCCCGAAATGGGGAAAGAGACCCCTAAAAGGGGGAAGTGACCCCTAAAATGGGGAAGGGACCCCCAAAGTGGGGACAGGGTCCCTAAAGTGGGGATGGAGACCCCCAAAATGGGGAATGGGACCCCCAAAATGGAAAAAGGAGCCCTCAAAATGGGCACAGGGACCCCTAAAATGGGGACAAGGACCCCCAAAATGAGGAAGGGACCCCCAAAGTGGGGACAGGGACCCCAAAAATGGGGACAGGGACCCCAAAAGGGGACACTCACCGATGATGGCCACCACATCTGCCAACATGTGGCCCTGGGACATCCTGTCCAGCCCCGCCTGGGACAGCCAATTAACACCAATTAACAGCTAATTAACCCACGGGAACCCCCAATTAACACTCAATTAACCCATGGGAACCCCAATTAACAGCCAATTAACCCATGGGAACCCAAATTAACCCCCAGGGACCCCCAATTAACTGCTAATTAACCCCCTAGAGACCCCAAATTAACCCCCAAGGCCCCCCAATTAACTGCTAATTAACTCCCAGGGATCCCCAATTAAGCCCCAGAGACCCCCAATTAACTAATTAATTAATTAACTAATGCTAATTAATCCCCAATTAACCCCCAAGGACCCAATTAACCAACCCACAGGGGCTCACAATTAACCCCTAATTAACCCCAGGGATCTGAGGAGGGTTAATTACCCTCAACACCCCCTCAGCAACACACCCATGGGGACCCCCCAGATGTCCCCTGGTGTGTCCCCAGGTGTCCCAGGTGTGTCCCCAGGTGTCCCCAGGTGTGTCCCCAGGTGTGTCCCCAGGTGTGACCCCAGGTGTGTCCCCAGGTGTCCCCAGGTGTATCCCCAGGTGTCCCAGGTGTGACCCCAGGTGTGTCCCCAGGTGACCCCAGGTGTGCTCCCAGTTGACCCCAGGTGTCCCTGGTGTCCCAGGTGTGACCCCAGGTGTGTCCCCAGGTGTAGCCCCAGGTGTCCCCAGGTGTGTCCCCAGGTGACCCCTGTTGACCCCATGTGTCCCCAGGTGTGACCCCAGGTGTATCCCCAGGTGTCCCAGGTGTGTCCCCAGGTGACCCCAGGTGTGACCCCAGGTGTCCCCATGTCCCCAGGTGTGCCCCCAGTTGACCCCAGGTGTGTCCCCAGTTGACCCCAGGTGTGTCCCCACGTGACCCTAGGTGTCCCAGGTGTGTCCCCAGGTGTCCCCAGGTGTATCCCCAGGTGTCCCAGGTGTGTCCCCAAGTGTGTCCCCAGGTGTGTCCCCATGTGTCCCCAGGTGTGACCCCAGGTGTGTCCAGGTGTGACCCCAGGTGTGTCCCCTGTTGACCCCAGGTGTGACCCCATGTGTCCCCAGGTGTGACCCCAGGTGTGTCCCCAGGTGTGTCCCCTGTTGACCCCAGGTGTCCCCAGGTGTGTCCCCAGGTGTGCCCAGGTGTGTCCCCAGGTGACCCCAGGTGTGTCCCCAGGTGTCCCCAGGTGTGTCCCCAGGTGACCCCAGGTGTGTCCCCAGGTGTCCCCAGTTGACCCCAGGTGTATCCCCAGGTGTCCCCAGTTGACCCCAGGTGTGTCCCCAGTTGACCCCAGGTGTCCCCAGGTGTGACCCCAGGTGTCCCCAGGTGTGTCCCCAGTTGACCCCAGGTGTCCCCAGGTGACCCCAGGTGTCCCCAGATGTCCCCAGGTGTGTCCCCAGGTGTCCCCAGGTGTGTCCCCAGGTGACCCCAGGTGTATCCCCAGGTGTCCCCCTGTTGACCCCAGGTGTCCCCAGGTGTGTCCCCAGGTGTCCCCAGGTGACCCCAGGTGACCCCAGGTGACCCCAGGTGACCCCAGGTGTGTCCCCAGCTGACCCCAGGTGTCCCCGGTGTCCCAGGTGTGACCCCAGGTGTGTCCCCAGGTGACCCCTGTTGACCCCATGTGTCCCCAGGTGTGTCCCCAGGTGTGACCCCAGGTGTGACCCCAGGTGTCCCCAGGTGTGTCCCCAGGTGTATCCCCAGGTGTCCCCAGGTGTATCCCCAGGTGTCCCCGGGTGTCCCCAGGTGTCCCCAGGTGTACCAGGTGAGCGAAGCCGGGCGCTTTGATCTTGCAGCGATAGGGACGGCTGGAGCCATCGGAGACCAGGTACACGCCAAACTCCCCCTGAGGGGACATGGGGACATTGTCAGGGACATGGGGACATTGGGGACATGGGGACATTGTCAGGGACATGGGGACACCCCAAACTCCCCCTGAGGGGACAGGGGACATGGGGACATGGGGACATTGGGGACATGGGGACATTGTCAGGGACATGGGGACACCCCAAACTCCTCCTGAGGGGACATGGGACATTGGGGACATTGTCAGGGACATGGGGACATTGGGACACCCCAAACTCCCCCTGAGGGGACATGGGGACATTGTCAGGGACATGGGGACATTGGGGACATTGGGGACATGGGGACATTGTCAGGGACATGGGGACACCCCAAACTCCCCCTGAGGGGACAGGGGACATGGGGACATGGGGACATTGGGACATTGTCAGGGACATGGGGACACCCCAAACTCCTCCTGAGGGGACATGGGACATTGGGGACATTGTCAGGGACATGGGGACATTGGGACACCCCAAACTCCCCCTGAGGGGACATGGGGACATTGTCAGGGACATGGGGACACGCCAAACTCCCCCTGAGGGGACAGTGGGGACATTGTCAGGGACAGGGGACATTGGGACACCCCAAACTCCCCCTGAGGGGACACTGGGGACACTGGGGACATTGTCAGGGACATGGGACATGGGGACATGGGGGACACGCCAAACTCCCCGAGGGGACAGGGGACATTGTCAGGGACATGGGGACACCCCAAACTCCCCCTGAGGGGACAGGGGACATGGGGACATGGGGACATTGTCAGGGACAGGGGACATGGGGACATTGGGGACATGGGGACATTGTCAGGGACATGGGGACACCCCAAACTCCCCCTGAGGGGACAGGGGACATTGTCAGGGACATGGGGACATTGGGGACATTGGAGACATGGGGACATTGTCAGGGACAGGGGGACACGCCAAACTCCCCCTGAGGGGACACTGGGGACATTGTCAGGGACATGGGGACATTGGGACACACCAAACTCCCCCTGGAGGAGACACGGGGACATTGTCAGGGACATTGTCAGGGACATGGGGACACAACTGGGACAGGGTTGGGGACACAGGACAGGGCTGGGGACACAGGGACAGGGCTGGGGACACAGGACAGGGTTGGGGACACAGGACAGGGCTGGGGACACGGGGACAGGGCTGGGGACACAGTGACAGAGTTGGGGACACAGTGACAGGGTTGGGGACACAGGGACAGGGCTGGGGACACAGGACAGGGCTGGGGACACAGAAATGGAGTTGGGGACACAGTGACAGAGTTGGGGACACAGTGACAGGGTTGGGGACACAGGGACAGGGTTGGGGACACAGAAATGGAGTTGGGGACACAGTGACAGAGTTGGGGACACAGTGACAGGGTTGGGGACACAGGGACAGGGTTGGGGACACAGGACAGGGTTGGGGACACGGTGCCAGGGTTGGGGACACAGGACAGGGTTGGGGACACAGGCCAGGGCCACGCAGTGTCACCTTGGGGGCCTCGATGGCCGTGTAGGTGGCCCCGGGTGGCACCTGGTAGCCCTCGGTGTAGAGCTTGAAGTGATGGATCAGGGACTCCATGGACGTCTGCGGGGACACGGGTGACACTGCAGGGCTGGCACCTGGGTGACACCTCTGCTGGGTGACACCTGTGCTGGGTGTCACCTGTGCTGGGTGTCACCTGCCCTGGTTGACACTGTGGGGCTGGCACCTGGGTGTCACCTGTGCTGGGTGTCACCTGTGCTGGGTGACACCTGTGCTGGGTGACACCTCTGCTGGGTGACACCTGTGCTGGGTGTCACCTGTGCTGGGTGACACTGCGGGGCTGGCACCTGGGTGACACCTCTGCTGGCTGTCACCTCTGCTGGGTGACACCTGCAGTGCTGTCACCTGTCCCAGGTGTCACCTGCCCTGAGTGTCACCTGCCCTCAGTGCCACCTGTCCCCTGGCTGTTTGGGGACTGTCACCTTCATCTCAGTGCCCTCAGTGTCACCTGCCCTGGGTGTCACCTGTCCCCGGGGCTCTGGGGACTGTCACCTTCATCTCAGTGCCCTCAGCGTCACCTGCCCTGGGTGTCACCTGTCCTGGGTGTCACCTGCCCTCAGTGTCACCTGTCCCCTGGGTGTCACCTGTCCCCAGGGCTCTGGGGACTGTCACCTTCATCTCAGCGCCCTGAGTGTCACCTGCCCTCAGTGTCACCCGCCCTCAGTGTCACCTGTCCCTTGGGGCTTTGGGGACTGTCACCTTCATCTCAGTGCCCTCAGTGTCACCTGCCCTGGCTGTCACCTGTCCTGGGTGTCACCCGCCCTCAGAGTCACCTGCCCTGGGTGTCACCCGCCCTCAGTGCCACCTGTCCCCTGGCTGTTTGGGGATTGTCACCTTCATCTCAGTGCCCTCAGTGTCACCTGCCCTGCGTGTCACCCGCCCTCAGTGTCACCTGTCCCCTGGGGCTTTGGGGACTGTCACCTTCATCTCGATGCCCTCAGTGTCACCTGCCCTCAGTGTCACCTGTCCTGGGTGTCACCTGCCCTCAGTGTCACCTGTCCCCAGGGCTTTGTGGACTGTCACCTTCATCTCAGTGCCCTCAGTGTCACCTGCCCTGGGTGTCACCTGTCCCCGGGGCTTTGGGGACTGTCACCTTCATCTCAGAGTCCTCAGTGTCACCTGCCCTGGGTGTCACCCGCCCTCAGAGTCACCTGCCCTGGGTGTCACCTGCCCTCAGTGTCACCTGTCCTGGGTGTCACCCGCCCTCAGTGTCACCTGTCCTGGCTGTCACCTGCCCTCAGTGTCACCTGTCCCCGGGGCTCTGGGGACTGTCACCTTCATCTCAGTGCCCTCAGTGTCACCTGCCCTCAGAGTCACCTGCCCTGGGTGTCACCCGCCCTCAGTGCCACCTGTCCCCTGGCTGTTTGGGGACTGTCACCTTCATCTCAGCACCCTCAGTGTCACCCGCCCTCAGTGTCACCTGTCCCCTGGGTGACACCTTGTCCCCGGGGCTCTGGGGACTGTCACCTTCATCTCGGCGCGTTTTGGGGGTGACACTTTGGCGTCGTCCACTTTGATCTCTCCGGGCGGCATCTTATTGAGGCACTGCAGGATGATCCGCAGGGACTGCCGCATCTCCTCCACCCGGCACAGGTACCTGGGCACAAATCCCAAATCCTGAATCCCCAAAATCCCAAATCCTGAATCCTGAATCCTCAAAATCCCAAATCCCCAAATCCAGGGACTGCCGCATCTCCTCCACCCGGCACAGGTACCTGGGCACAAATCCCAAATCCTGAATCCCCAAAATCCCAAATCCTGAATCCCCAAAATCCCAAATCCTGAATTCCCAAAATCCAGAAACCCCAAATCCAGGGACTGCCGCATCTCCTCCACCCGGCACAGGTACCTGGGCACAAATCCCAAATCCTGAATCCCCAAAATCCCAAATCCTGAATTCCCAAAATCCCAAATCCTGAATCCTGAATTCCTGAGTTCCCAAATTCCTGAAACCCCAAATCCAGGGACTGCCGCATCTCCTCCACCCGGCACAGGTACCTGGGCCAAAATCCCAAATCCTGAATCCCCAAAATCCCAAATCCTGAATTCCCAAAATCCCAAATCCTGAATTCCCAAATTCCTGAATTCCCAAATTCCTGAAACCCCAAATCCCCAAATCCCGGGACTGCCGCATCTCCTCCACCCGGCACAGGTACCTGAGCCCCAAAAATCCCAAATCCTGAATTCCCAAAATCCCAAATCCTGAATCCCCAAATTCCAAATCCTGAAATCCTGAATCCCCAAAATCCCAAATCCTGAATTCCCAAATTCCTGAAACCCCAAATCCCCAAATCCAGGGACCGCCGCATCTCCTCCACCCGGCACAGGTACCTGGGCACAAATCCCAAATCCTGAAATCCTGAATTCCCAAAATCCCAAAATCCCGAATTCCCAAATTCCTAAATCCTGAATTCCTGAACCCCCAAATTCCTGAAACCCCAAACCCCCAAATTCCCAAATCCCGGGACTGCCGCATCTCCTCCACCCGGCACAGGTACCTGCGCCCCAAAATCCCAAATCCTGAAATCCTGAATTCCCAAAATCCCAAATCCTGAATTAATGAATCCCCAAAATCCTAAATCCTGAATTCCCAAATTCCTGAAACCCCAAACTCTCAAATCCAGACTGGGGGATCCGCAGGGACTGCCGCATCTCCTCCACCCGGCACAGGTACCTGCACCCCAAAATCCCAAATCCCTGAATTCCCAAAATCCCAAATTCCCAAATTCCTGAATCCCCAAAATCCTAAATCCTGAATTCCCAAATTCCTGAAACCCCAAATCCCCAAATCCTGGAACTGCCGCATCTCCTCCACCCGGCACAGGTACCTGCATCCCAAATTCCCAAATTCCTAAATCCTGAATTCCTGAACCCCCAAAATCCCAAATTCCTGCATCCCTAAAATCCCAAACCCTCAAATCCAGACTGGGGGATCCGCAGGAACTGCTGCACCTCCTCCACCCGGCACAGGTACCTGCACCCCAAAATCCCAAATCCTGAATCCCCAAAATCCCAAATCCTGAAATCCTGAATCCCCAAAATCCCAAATCCTGAATTCCCAAATTCCTGAAACCCCAAATCCCCAAATCCAGGGACTGCCGCATCTCCTCCACCCGGCACAGGTACCTGGGCCAAAAATCCCAAATCCCAAATCCTGAATTCCCAAAATCCCAGATTCCAGGTACCTGAGCCCCAAAATCCCAAATCCTGAATCCCCAAAATCCCAAATCCTGAAATCCTGAATCCCCAAATTCCAAATCCTGAAATCCTGAATCCCCAAAATCCCAAATCCTGAATTCCCAAATTCCTGAAACCCCAAATCCAGGGACTGCCGCATCTCCTCCACCCGGCACAGGTACCTGGGCACAAATCCCAAATTCCTGAATTCCCAAAATCCCAAATCCTGAATTCCCAAAATCCCAAATCCTGAATTCCCAAATTCCTGAAACCCCAAATCCCCAAATCCAGGGACTGCCACATCTCCTCCACCCGGCACAGGTACCTGAGCCCCAAAATCCCAAATCCTGAATTCCTAAATTCCTGAAACCCCAAATCCAGGGACTGCCGCATCTCCTCCACCCGGCACAGGTACCTGGGCCCCAAAATCCCAAATCCTGAATCCCCAAAATCCCAAATCCTGAATCCCCAAAATCCCAAATCCTGAATCCCCAAAATCCCAAATCCTGAAATCCTGAATCCCCAAATTCCAAATCCTGAAATCCTGAATCCCCAAAATCTCAAATCCTGAATTCCCAAATTCCTGAAACCCCAAATCCCCAAATCCAGGGACTGCCGCATCTCCTCCACCCGGCACAGGTACCTGCGCCCCAAAAATTACCTGAATTCACCAAATCCTAAATCCCCAAAATCCTGAACTCCCAAATTTGGGATTGCGGGATCCCAGGGATGGGGTTCCCATGGGATTGGGGTTTTGGGTGTCCCAGGGATTAGGGTCCTGGGGTCCCCATGGGATCGGGGTTTTGGGGTTCCCATGGGATCGGGATTTGGGGGTTCCCATGGGATCGGGATTTGGGGGTTCTCATGGGATTTGGGTTTTGGGGTTCCCATGGGATTGGGGATTTTGGGGTTCCCATGGGATTGGAGGTTTAGGGTCCCCATGGGATTTGGGTTTTGGGGGTTCCCATGGGATCGGGATTTTGGGGTCCCCATGGGATTTGGGTTTTGGGGGTTCCCATGGGATTGGTGCTTTGGGAGATCCCATGGGATCGGGATTTTGGGGTTCCCATGGAATTGGGATTTTGGAGTTCCCATGGGATTGGGGTTTTGGGGTCCCAATGGGATTGGGTTTTGGGGGTTCCCATGGGATTTGGGTTTTGGGGTTCCCATGGGATTGGGGATTTTGGGGTTCCCATGGGATTGGGGATTTTGGGGTTCCCATGGGATCGGGGTTCCCATGGGATCGGGGTTTTGGGGGTTCCCATGGGATCGGGGTTTTGGGGGTTCCCATGGGATTTGGGTTTTGGGGTTCCCATGGGATCGGGGTTTTGGGGTTCCCATGGGATCGGGATTTTGGGGTCCCATGGGATCGGGGTTTTGGGGGTTCCCATGGAATCGGGATTTTGGGGTTCCCATGGGATGGGGGTTTTGGGGTTCCCATGGGATCGGGGTTTTGGGGTCCCCCAGGTATGAAGCAGCCAGACCAGGATCAGCCATTCCCCACACACCAATCCCAGTCCCGGCATCCCACAGAACTGGGAGAGCTGTGGGGACGGGGGGCAGCCCCCCAGGACCCCCCAAACCCTCCAGGACCCCCCAGGACACCCCCAGGTCCCCCCAAGTCCCCCAGACCCCCCAGGACACCTCAGGACCCCCCCAGACCCACCAGGACACCCTCAGACCCCCCCCAGGACCCCTCAGGACCCCCCCAAGTCCCCCAGACCCCCCAGGTCCCCCCACAGACCCCCCAGGACACCCCCCCCCCCCAGGACCCCCCAGAACACCCCCAGAACCCCCCCCAGCTCCCCCCACACCCCCAGACCCCTCAGGACCCCTCAAGACCCCTCAGGACCCCCCAGGTCCCCCCAGGTCTCTTAGGACACCCCCAGACCACCCCAGGACCCCCAGATTCCTCCAGACCCCCCTAGGGCCCCCCAGGACACCCCCAGAACCCCCCCAGAACCCCCCAAGACTCCCCCAGGACCCCCAAGACACCCCCAGACCCACCCAGGACCCCCCAGAACCCCCCCAGACCTCCCAGGTCCCGCCAAGACACCCCCAGGACCCCCCCGGACCCCCCCCCCAGGACACCCCCAGGTCCCCCCAAGTCCCCCAGACCCCCCAGGACCCCCCCAAGACACCCCCAGACCCACCCAGGACCCCCCAGACCCCCCAGACCCCCCCAGACCCCTCAGGACCCCTCCAGAACCCCCCAGACTCCCCTAGGGCCCCCCAGGACACCCCCAGACCCCCCCAGACCCACCAGGACACCCTCAGACTCCCCAGGTCCTGCCAAGACACCCCCAGACCCACCCAGGACCCCCTCAGACCCCCCAGGTCCCCCAGCCCCAGGTGAGGCCTCACCTGTCGTAGCAGTCGCCGCGGGAGCCGATGGGCACGTCGAACTCCACCTGGTCGTAGACGTCGTAGGGCTGAGTCTTCCTCAGGTCCCACTGGATCCCCGAACCCCGCAGCATCACCCCGCTGGGACGGGCCAGAAAACACACCTGAGCACACCTGGGCACACCTGGGCACACCTGGGCACACCTGGGCACACACCTGAGCACACACCTGGGCACACCTGGGCACACACCTGAGCACACCTGGGCACACACCTGGGCACACACCTGGGCACACACCTGAGCACACCTGGGTACACACCTGGGCACACACCTGGGCACACACCTGGGCACACACCTGGGCACCCCTGGGCACACCCCTGGGCACACACCTGGGCACACACCTGAGCACACCTGGGCACACCTGGGCACACACCTGAGCACACCTGGGCACACACCTGGGCACACCTGGGCGGGCGGGGCACTCACCTGAAGCCGTAGTTGAGCGCCTCCTCGGCCGTGATGACGCCGATGTCCACGGTGCGGTTCTTCCAGATGCGGTTGTTGGTCAACATCTGGGTGAGGGGGGACAGGAGGGACACCTGGCTCACACCTGGGCACACCTGGCTCACACCTGGGCACACCTGGCTCTGGCACCGTCACCTGGTTCCTGTCCCCCTCAGGTGTCTCTCACAGCCAAAGACGTCCCTGCTGCCATCACCTGTGCCACCCTCACCTGTCCCTTGTACCTGTCACCTTGTACCTGTCACCCCTCACCTGTCCACCACACCCGTCACCTGTCCCTCACCTGTCCCTGTCCCCCTCCACCCCGATCTGTGTCACCTCATCTCCTCATGCTGTGAGGAATGACCCTGCCCCTCCTGGGTGACACAGGTGACACAGGTGTCCCCTCACCTCCTCCACCTCGTCGATGCGGATGGAAAAGTTCTTCACAAACTCGTAGATGTCGTCCATGAGCCCCAGGGGCAGGTCCTGGCACAGGTGGGACAGGTGAGCACAGGTGAGATGGTGGGGACAGGTGAGATGGGTGGGGACAGGTGGGATTGGTGGCACAGGTGGCACAGGTGGCACAGGTGTGGAGTCCCACGGAAATGGGAATCCCAGGAATGGAGTTCTCGTGGAATTTGGGTTCCCAGCAATGGGGGTCCCAGAAAATGGGGATCCCATGGAAATGGGGGTCCCAGGGAAATGGCGATCCCAAGGAGAAATGTTTCAGGTGCAGGTGATCCAGAAGAATGGGGATCCCATGGAATTGGGGATCTCAGGGATCCCAGGGGTGGGGTTCCCATGGAATTTGGGTCCCCAGGGGTGGGGTTCCCATGGAATTGGGGTTCCCATGGAATTGGGGTTCCCAGGGATGGGGTTTCCATAGAATCGGGGCTCCCCTGGTTTGGGGTTCCCAAGGAACAGGGTTCCCATGGAATTGGGGTTCCCAGAGGTGGGGTTCCCATGGAATTGGGGTTCCCACGGAATGAGGGTTCCCATGGAATGGGGGCTCCCCTGGTTTGGGGTTCCCAGGGGTGGGGTTCCCATGGAATTGGGGTTCCCAGGTTTGGGGTTCCCATGGAAATGGGGTTCCCACGGAATGAGGGTTCCCATGGAATGGGGGCTCCCCTGGTTTGGGGTTCCCAGGGGTGGGGTTCCCATGGAATTGGGCTCCCCTGGGATCGGGACTCCCCAGGTTTGGGGTTCCTTGGTTTGGGGTTCCCATGGAATTGGGGTTCCCTGGGTTTGGGGTTCCCATGGAATTGGGGTTCCCAGGGGTGAGGTTCCCATGGAATTTGGGTTCCCAGAGGTGGGGTTGCCATGGAATTGGGGTTCCCAGGGGTGGGGTTCCCATGGAATTGGGGTTCCCATGGAATGGGGGTCCCCAGGGGTGGGGTTCCCATGGAATCGGGGCTCCCCTGGTTTGGGGTTCCCATGGAATTGGGGTTCCCAGGTTTGGGGTTCCCTGGTTTGGGGTTCCCAGGTTTGGGGTTCCCTGGGTTTGGGGTTCCCATGAAATTTGGGTTCCCAGGGGTGAGGTTCCCATGGAATTGGGGTTCCCTGGTTTGGGGTTCCCATGGAATTGGGGTTCCCTGGTTTGGGGTTCCCATGGGATTGGGGCTCCCTGGGTTTGGGGTTCCCATGGAATTTGGGTCCCCAGGGGTGGGGTTCCCTGGGTTTGGGATTTCCATGGAATGGGGGCTCCCCTGGTTTGGGGTTCCCTGGGTTTGGGGTTCCCAGGAAATGGGTTTCCATGGAATGGGGGCTCTCCTGGGTTTGGGGATCCCATGGAATTAGGGGTCCCGGGGGTGGGGTTGCCATGGAATTGGGGTTCCCATGGAATGGGTGCTCCCCTGGTTTGGGGTTCCCATGGAATTTGGGTCCCCAGGGGTGGGGTTTCCATGGAATGGGGGCTCCCCTGGGTTTGGGGATCCCATGGAATTGGGGGTCCCGGGGGTGGGGTTCCCATGGGTAGGGGCTCCCCTGTTTTGGGGTTCCCTGGGTTTGGGGTTCCCATGAAATTTGGGTTCCCAGGGGTGAGGTTCCCATGGAATTTGGGTCCCCAGGGGTGGGGTTCCTATGGAATTGGGGTTCCCAGGGAATTGGGGTTCCCAGGGATGGGGTTCCCATGGAATTGGGCTCCCCTGGGATCGGGACTCCCCAGGTTTGGGATTCCTTGGTTTGGGGTTCCCAGGTTTGGGGTTCCTTGGTTTGGGGTTCCCAGGTTTGGGGATCCCATGGAATTGGGCTCCCCTGGGTTTGGGGTTCCCATGGAATTTGGGGTTCCCCTGGGATTGGGGCTCCCCTGGGTTTGGGGTTCCCATGGAATTTGGGGTTCCCATGGAATTGGGCTCCCCGGGTTTGGGGTTCCCCTGGGATCGGGACTCCCCAGGTTTGGGGTTCCTTGGTTTGGGGTTCCCTGGGTTTGGGGTTCCCATGGAATTGGGGCTCCCCTGGGTTTGGGGTTCCCAGGTTTGGGGTTCCCATGGAATTGGGCTCCCCTGGTTTGGGTTTCCCATGGAATTGGGGTTCCCGGGGTGGTGTTCCCATGGGATTGGGGCTCCCCTGGTTTGGGGTTCCCAGGTTTGGGGTTCCCAGGTTTGGTGTTCCCATGGGATTGGGGCTCCCCGGGTTTGGGGTTCCCAGGTTTGGGGGTCCCTGACCTGGTGCACGCCCCCGGGCCGCACGTACGCCGCGTGCATGCGCGCCCCCGACACGCGCTCGTAGAACTCGAACATCTGCGGGGACACAGCGCACCCCAGTGCTGCCCTGCCCCGCCAGCACGGCCCCAACACCCCAAAAACCCCAAACTCCAAAAATCCTCAAACCCTAAATCCCAAACACCCTAAATCCCAAATCCCCAAACTCCAAAAATCCTCAAACCCCAAATCCCAAACACCCCAAATCCCAAATCCCCAAACCCCCCCAAACTCCAAAAATCCTCAAATCCTAAATCCCAAAAACCCTAAACCCCAAATCCCCAAACCCCCCAAACTCCAAAAATCCTCAAATCCTAAATCCCAAAAACCCCAAATCCCAAACACCCCAAAAAACCCAAATCCCAAATCCCCAAACCCACAAACTCCAAAAACCCCAAATCCCCACACCCACAAACTCCAAAAATCCTCAAATCCTAAATCCCAAACACCCCAAAAAACCCAAATCCCAAATCCCCAAACCCACAAACTCCAAAAACCCCAAATCCCCAAACTCCAAAAACCCCAAACTCCAAAAACTCCAAACTCCAAAAACCCCAAATCCCCACACCCACAAACTCCAAATCCCCAAATCCCAAATCTCAAACCCCAAAATCGCCAAACCCACCTTCTCCCTCTCCTCGAACATCCAGAAGAAGGGGGTCATTGTCCCAAACCTCAAACCCCAAATCCCAAACCCTAAATCCCCAAATCCCAAACCCCAAATCCCAAACCCCCCAATACCCCAAAATCCCCAAACCCTCCTTCTCCCTCTCCTCGAACATCCAGAAGAAGGGGGTCATGGCCACTCCAAACCCCAAATCCCAATCCCAAACCCCAAATCCCAAACCCCAAATCCCAAACCCAAAACCCCAAAATCCCAAATCCCTAAACCCCAAATCCCAAACCCCCCAAAAACCCCCAAAATCCCCAAACCCACCTTCTCCCTCTCCTCGAACATCCAGAAGAAGGGGGTGATGGCCATTCCAAACCCCAAATCCCAAATCCCAAACCCCAAACCCCAAATCCCCCAACTCCCAAATCCCAAAACCCCAAAAACTCCAAACAAACCCCAAACCCACCTTCTCCCTCTCCTCGAACATCCAGAAGAAGGGGGTCATTGTCCCAAACCCCAAACCCCCAAACCCCTAAACCCAAAACCCCAAAATCCCAAATCCCTAAACCCCAAATCCCCCAAAAACCCCAAAAACCCCAAATCCCCAAACCCACCTTCTCCCTCTCCTCGAACATCCAGAAGAAGGGGGTCATGGCCATTCCAAACCCCTAAACCCCAAATCCCAAACCCCAAATCCCAAACCCAAAACCCCAAAATCCCAAATCCCTAAACCCCAAATCCCAAACCCCCCAAAACCCCAAAATCCCGAAATTCACCTTCTCCCTCTCCTCGAACATCCAGAAGAAGGGGCTCATGGCCATTCCAAACCCCAAATCCCAGTCTCAATCCCCCAAATCCCAAACCCCAAATCCCTAAATCCCAAATCCCAAACCCCCCAAAACCCCAAAACCCCAAATTTACCTTCTCCCTCTCCTCGAACATCCAGAAGAAGGGGGTCATGGCCCCGATGTCCAGCGCGTGGGTGGTCACTGCCATGATGTGGTTCAGCAGCCGCGTGATCTCCGCAAACAGAACTGGGGCCAAAAATGGGGAAAAAAAGGGGAAAAAAGGGGTGATCCCAAAATTCCTGGAGGTTTTTGGGAGCTGGGAACAGAACTGGGGTAAAAAAAGGCTGAAAACAGGGGAAAAAGAGTGAAAAAAATGAGTGATCCCACAAATCCCGGGGCTGGGAACAGAACTGGGGGGAAAAGGGAAAAAAAGGAGGAAAAAGGGGAAAAAAGGGAGTGATCCCATAAATCCTGGGGGTTCCTGGAAACTGGGAATAGAACTGGGATGAAAAACTAAAAAAGAGTTAAAAAAAAGGGCAAAAAGGGGTAAAAAAGGGTAAAAAAAGGGCAAAAAAGGGTAAAAAAGGGGGTGATCCCGTAAATCCTGGGGGTTCCTGGGATCTGGGAACAGAACTGGGGTGAAAAACTGAAAAAGAGTTCAAAAAAAAGGGCAAAAAGGGGGGAAAAAGAGCAAAAAAAGGGTAAAAAAGGGAGTGATCCCATAAATCCTGGGGGTTCCTGGGAACTGGGAATAGAACTGGGATGAAAAACTAAAAAAGAGTTCAAAAAAAGGGCAAAAAGGGGTAAAAAAGGGTAAAAAAAGGGAAAAAAAGGGAGTGATCCCATAAATCCTGGGGGTTCCTGGGAGCTGGGAACAGAACTGGGGTGAAAAAGGGGAAAAAAAGGGGGTGATCCCATAAATCCTGGAGCTGGGAACAGAACTGGGGTCAAACACGGGAGAAAAGGGGAAAAAAGGGTCAAAAAGGGGAGAAAAGGGTAAAAAAGGGAGTGATTCCCATAAATCCCAGGGCTTGGAACAGAACTGGCGCCAAAAATGGGGTAAAGGGGAAAAAGGGGTCAAAAAGGGGAGAAAAGAGTAAAAATGGGAGCGATCCCTTAGGGTAAAAAAGGGACTTTGTCCCCGGGATAAATCCTGGGGGTTGTTGGGAGCTGGGAATAGAACTAGGGGTGAAAAACTGAAAAAGTTCAAAAAAAAAGGGCAAAAAGGGGTAAAAAAAGGGTAAAAAAAGGGCAAAAAAGGGTAAAAAAGGGAGTGATCCCATAAATCCTGGGGGTTCCTGGGAACTGGGAACAGAACTGGGATGAAAAACTAAAAAAGAGTTAAAAAAAAAGGGCAAAAAGGGGTAAAAAAGGGGGGAAAAAGGGCAAAAAAGGGTAAAAAATGGAGTGATCCCATAAATCCTGGGGGTTCCTGGGATCTGGGAACGGAACTGGGATGAAAAAGGGTAAAAAAAAGGGGGTGATCCCATAAATCCTGGAGCTGGGAACAGAACTGGGGTCAAACACGGGGGAAATGGGAAAAAAAGGGGGGAAAAGGGTAAAAAAAAATGTGATCCCATAAATCTTGAGGATTCTCAGGAGCTGGGAATAGAACTGGGGCAAAAACAGGGGAAAAGGGAAAAAAAGGGGGTGATCCCATAAATCCCGGGGGTTCCTGGGATCTGGGAATAAAACTGGGGTGGAAAAGGGGGAAAATGGCAAAAAATGGGGTGATCCCATAAATCCTGGGGCTGAGAACAAAACTGGGGAGAAAAAGGGGGCAAAGGGGCGAAAAAAAGGGGAAAAAGGGTAAAAAAGGGAGTGATCCCATAAATCCCAGGGATTCCTGGGATCTGGGAATAAAACTGGGGTGAAAATGGGGGAAAAAAGAGTAAAAGCTGCCCGTCTGTCCCACGTGGGCCCCCCAAAAATGGGGACAGGGATCTGGGTGTCCCCAGGGGGGATTATTCCCCGATTCTGGGGACTCCTGCAGGTTCTGTACTGGATCCCAGGGGATGGGGATCCCAGGGAATGGGGATCCCAGGGAATGGGGATCTCAGGGAATGGGGATCTCAGGGAATGGGGATCTCAGGGAAATGGGGATCCCAGGGAATGGGGATCCCAGGGATAAGATCCCAGGGAATGGGGATCCCAGGGAATGGGGATCCCAGGGAATGGGGATCTCAGGGAATGGGGATCTCAGGGAATGGGGATCTCAGGGAATGGGGATCCCAGGGATAAGATCCCAGGGGATGGGGATCTCAGGAAATGGGGATCCCAGGGGATGGGGATCTCAGGGAATGGGGATCCCAGGAGATGGGGACACAGGGAATGGGGATCTCAGGGAATGGGGATCTCAGGGAATGGGGATCTCAGGGATAAGATCTCAGGGGATGGGGATCCCAGGGGATGGGGATCCCAGGAGATGGGGATTCCAGGGAATGGGGATCTCAGGGAAATGGGGATCTCAGGGAATGGGGATCCCAGGGAATGGGGATCCCAGGGAATGGGGATCTCATGGAATGGGGATCCCAGGGAATGGGGATCCCAGGGAATGGGGATCTCAGGGATAAGATCCCAGGGAATGGGGATCCCAGGGGATGGGGATCTCAGGGAATGGGGATCTCAGGGGATGGGGATCCCAGGGAATGGGGATCTCAGGGATAAGATCCCAGGGAATGGGGATCCCAGGGGATGGGGATCTCAGGGAATGGGGATCTCAGGGAATGGGGATCCCAGGGAATGGGGATCTCAGGGAATGGGGATCTCAGGGAATGGGGATCTCAGGGAATGGGGATCCCAGGGAATGGGGATCTCAGGGAATGGGGATCTCAGGGAATGGGGATCTCAGGGAATGGGGATCCCAGGGAATGGGGATCTCAGGGAATGGGGATCTCAGGGAATGGGGATCCCAGGGAATGGGGACACGGGGAATGGGGACACGGGGAATGGGGATCTCAGGGAATGGGAATGGGGATCTCAGGGAAATGGGAATGGGGATCCCAGGGGATGGGGATCCCAGGGACTGAGGATCCCAGAGAAAGGGGATCCCAGGAATTGTGGTCCCATGGATGTGATCCCCCAGGACCAGGGACCCAGGTGTCCCCAGGGGAGGGGATCCCCCCGTTCCCAGCCCCCGGGGATCCCGGGATCGCTGGGGAGCCTCACCCCGGATCCACTGAGCCCGAGGAGGGGGACGGATGTTGAGGAGCTTCTCCACGGCCAGTGAGTACGCCTGCTCATTGCACATCATGGAGACGTAGTCCAGGCGGTCAAAGTACGGCAGGGCCTGTGGGGACACGGGGACATCGCTGGGGACATCGCTGGGGACATCGCTGGGGACACGGGGACATCACTGGGGACATCACTGGGGACATCACTGGGGCCATCACTGGGGACATGGGGACATCACTGGGGACACAGGGACATCGCTGGGGACATCACTGGGGCCATCACTGGGGCCATCACTGGGGACACAGGGACATCACTGGAGACATGGGGACATCACTGGGGACATCACTGGGGACACGGGGACATCACTGGGGACACAGGGACATCACTGGGGACATCACTGGGGACACGGGGACATCACTGGGGACATCACTGGGGACACGGGGCCTGCTCATTGCACATCATGGAGACGTAGTCCAGGCGGTCAAAGTAGGGCAGGGCCTGTGGGGACACGGGGACATCGCTGGGGACACGGGGACATCACTGGGGACACGGGGACATCGCTGGGGACATCGCTGGGGACATGGGGACATCGCTGGGGACATCGCTGGGGACATCACTGGGGACACGGGGACATCACTGGGGGACACGGGGACATCACTGGGGACATCACTGGGGACATGGGGACATCACTGGGGACATCACTGGGGACATCACTGGGGACATCACTGGGGACATGGGGACATCACTGGGGACACAGGGACATCGCTGGGGACATCACTGGGGCCATCACTGGGGCCATCACTGGGGACACAGGGACATCACTGGAGACATGGGGACATCACTGGGGACATCACTGGGGACACGGGGACATCACTGGGGACACAGGGACATCACTGGGGACATCACTGGGGACATCATTGGGGACATGGGGACATCACTGGGGACATGGGGACACTACTGGGGACATCACTGGGGACATGGGGACATCACTGGGGACATCACTGGGGACACGGGGACATCACTGGGGACATCACTGGGGACATGGGGACATCACTGGGGACATCACTGGGGACACGGGGACATCACTGGGGACATGGGGACATCACTGGGGACATCACTGGGGACATGGGGACATCACTGGGGACATGGGGACATCACTGGGGACATCACTGGGGACATCACTGCGGACATCACTGGGGACACGGGGACATCACTGGGGACATCACTGGGGACACGGGGACATCACTGGGGACACAGGGACATCACTGGGGACATCACTGGGGACATGGGGACACGGGGACATAACTGGGGACATCACTGGGGACATCACTGGGGACACGGGGACATCACTGGGGACATCACTGGGGACATCACTGGGGACATGGGGACATCACTGGGGACATCACTGGGGACATCGCTGGGGACACGGGGACATCACTGGGGACATCACTGGGGACATGGGGACATCACTGGGGACACAGGGACATCACTGGGGACATCACTGGGGACATGGGGACACGGGGACATCACTGGGGACATGGGGACATCACTGGGGACATCGCTGGGGACACGGGGACATCACTGGGGGCATCACTGGGGACACGGGGACATCACTGGGGACACAGGGACATCACTGGGGACATCACTGGGGACATCACTGGGGACATCACTGGGGACATCATTGGGGACATGGGGACATCACTGGGGACATGGGGACACTACTGGGGACATCACTGGGGACACGGGGACATCACTGGGGACATCACTGGGGACATGGGGACATCACTGGGGACATCACTGGGGACATGGGGACACTGGGGACATCACTCAGGGATCCCAGGCACAGGGATCTAAGGCACAGCGATCTCAGGGACAGGGATCTCAGGGAAATGTGACAGTGATCTCAGTCACAGGGATCCCAGGGGACAGCGATCTCAGGGACAGGGATCCCAGGCACAAGGACCCCAGGGCCGTGTCCCCAGTGTCACCTGCAGGTAGGTTTTGTACTCGATGAGTTTCTCGGTGCCGCGGTGCAGCAGCCCCACGTGTGGTCACAGGGACACGGGGGTCACAGGGACACGGGGCTCAGGGGACAGGGATCTTGGGGGACAGGGACCCCAGGGCCGTGTCCCCAGTGTCACCTGCAGGTAGGTCTTGTACTCGATGAGTTTCTCGGTGCCGCGGTGCAGCAGCCCCACGTGCGGGTCGCAGCGTTTCACCGTCTCCCCGCTGAGCTCCAGCACCAGGCGCAGCACGCCGTGAGCCGCGGGGTGCTGCGGGCCGAAGTTGATGGTCAGGCTGGACACCTTCTTGTGGGCCACGGGGTCCTTGTCTGGGGACACAGGGACACGTCAGGGACACTCAGGGACACCAGGGACACAGGGACAGCACAGGGACACAGGGACAACACAGGGACACTCAGGGACACCAGGGACACAGGGACACCAGGGACACAGGGACACTCAGGGACACGGGGACACTCAGGGACACAGGGGACAGCACGCCGTGAGCCGCGGGGTGCTGCGGGCCGAAGTTGATGGTCAGGCTGGACACCTTCTTGTGGGCCACGGGGTCCTTGTCTGGGGACACAGGGACACGTCAGGGACACAGGGGGACACAGGGACACCAGGAACACAGGGACAGCACAGGGACACAGGGACACAGCAGGGACAGCACAGAGACACGTCAGGGACACAGGGACAGCACAGGGACACAGGGACACTCAGGGACACTCAGGGACACCAGGGGGACACAGGGGGACACAGGGACACTCAGGGACACCAGGGACACTCAGGGACACCAAGGACACGTCATGGACACAGGGACACTCAGGGACACGGGGACAGCACAGGGACACCACAGGGACACAGCAGGGTCTTGTCAGACTGGAGACCTTCTTGTGGGTCACGGGGTCCTTGTCTGGGGACACAGGGACACGTCAGGGACACAGGGACACTCAGGGACACCACAGGGACACTCAGGGATGCTCAGAGACACCACAGGGACACTGATCACACCACAGGGACACAGGAACACTCAGAGACACCACAGGGACACGGCTGGGACACAGGGACACCACAGGGACACAGCAGGGTCATGTCAGGCTGGGGACCTTCTTGTGGGTCACGGGGTCCTTGTCTGGGGACGTGGGGACAGGTTAGGGACACGGCAGGGACACCAGGGATACGGTAGGGATGTGTTGGGGACACACTGGGGACACACTGGGGACACAAGAGAGACATGGCAGGGGCACATTGAGGACCCCAAACTGACCCGAGTGACCCCAAACTGACCTGAGTGACCCCAAACTGACCCAAGGGACCCCAAACTGACCCGAGTGACCCCAAACTGACCCGAGTGACCCCAAACTGACCTGAGTGACCCCAAACTGACCCAAGGGACCCCAAACTGACCCGAGTGACCCCAAACTGACCCGAGTGACCCCAAACTGATCTGAGTGACCCCAAACTGACCCGAGTGACCCCAAACTGATCTGAGTGACCCCAAACTGCTCTGAGTGACCCCAAACTGACCTGAGTGACCCCAAACTGACCTGAGTGACCCCAAACTGACCCGAGTGACCCCAAACTGACCCGAGTGACCCCAAACTGATCTGAGTGACCCCAAACTGACCCGAGTGACCCCAAACTGCTCTGAGTGACCCCAAACTGACCTGAGTGACCCCAAACTGACCCGAGTGACCCCAAACTGACCCGAGTGACCCCCAAACTGACCTGAGTGACCCCAAACAAACCTGAGTGACCCCAAACTGGCCCAAGGGACCCCAAACTGACCCGAGTGACCCCAAACTGACCCGAGTGACCCCAAACTGACCTGAGTGACCCCGAACTGCTCTGAGTGACCCCAAACTGACCTGAGTGACCCCAAACTGACCCGAGTGACCCCAAACTGACCTGAGTGACCCCGAACTGCTCTGAGTGACCCCAAACTGACCCGAGTGACCCCAAACTGACCCGAGTGACCCCAAACTGACCCGAGTGACCCCAAACTGCTCTGAGTGACCCCAAACTGACCTGAGTGACCCCAAACTGATCTGAATGACCCCAAACTGACCCAAGGGACCCCAAACTGACCCGAGTGACCCCCAAACTGACCCGAGTGACCCCAAACTGACCTGAGTGACCCCGAACTGCTCTGAGTGACCCCAAACTGACCCGAGTGACCCCAAACTGATCTGAGTGACCCCAAACTGACCCGAGTGACCCCAAACTGACCCGAGTGAGCCCAAACTGACCTGAGTGACCCCAAATTGACCCAAGGGACCCCAAAGACCCCTCCTGGTTCCCCCAAATCCCCTGAGACTCCCCCTGGGGCCCCCCCAAAGCCCCCAGGGCGCCCCCGGTCCCCTCCCCGCCCTGTCCCCGAGGCTCCCCGCGGTGCCCTCACCGTTCCAGGGCGGCGGCACCCATTTCTCGGTGGCCTTGCTGGGGTACATGATGGCCCCCGCGAACTGCTGCGCCCACTCCACGTCGGGCTGCCACTGACGGGACCTGCGGGACCGGGCGGTGAGCGGGGGACAACCGACCCCGGAGCCTTCCCCCGGAGCCTCCCCGTGTCCCCCGAGCTCTCACCGGGCCGGGGCCGGGCCCAGCCGAGCCCCCGCCGCGCTCAGCCCCGAGGGGCCGCGGAGCCGCCACAGCGCCCGCAGCGCCGCCATCGTGCCCTTGGAGCTGCGCATGCGCGGCGGGCGCCATGGCGGGGACGGGCAGACGCTGTGGGCGCCGCCATCTTGGATACGGGCAGATTGCCGCCGTTTATAGCGCGCATGCGCAAAAAGCGCCGTCGTCCTGAGGGAGCCGCCATGTTGGGTAAAGGCAGGTTCCCGCCGTTTATATCGCGCATGCGCATAGCGCCACGGTGCTGCGGAAGCCGCCATCTTGGGTAAGGGCAGATTCCCGCCGTTTATATCGCGCATGCGCAGAGCGCCATGGTGCTGCGGAAGCCGCCATGTTGGGTAAGGGCAGTGCACCGCCATCGCGCCCTTGGCACTGCGCAAGGGAGAAGGGCGCCGTGGCGGGGAAGGGCGGATTTAATGAGCGTCTCTCTGTTGGGTGTGGGCAGATTTGCCGCCACGGTGTGCGCGGCGCTGTGGATGGGAGGGACAGGGGCAGCTGCGAGCGCCGCCATGATGGGTGTGGCAGACACGCCCCGGCTGGAAAGGGCGCGGGCAGGGGCGCCGCCATGTTTGATAAGGGATCGTGAGGGCGGGGGCGCCATCTTTGTTACGGGCAGACGGAGGCTGCGGGCGGGGGACAGGAGGGGACAGGGGTGGGGACAAAAGGGGACAGAGGTGACAGGAGAGGGGACAGAGGGGACAGGACCGCTGCGACCCGAGGTGGTCGCTGTTCCCTTCCGTGGTGACACGGAGATGCCTTGTCCCAGTGTCCTGTCCCCACCATGTCCCCTCCCTTGTCACCTCCGGTGACGTCACGCCCGGGGTGGCAGTGGTGGCCGGGGCGGGTTGGGGACAGATGTTGGTCACTGGTCAGGGACACCCAGGGACCGGCACCAAGCCCGGGGCACTGGACTGGGGATACTGGGACTGGTCATACTGGGACTGGGGGTACTGGGACTGGGAGTTACTGGAATTTGGGACGCTGGAACTGGGGGATACTGGGATTTGGGATGCTGGAACTGGGAGTTACTGGGATTTGGGATGCTGGAACTGGGGGATACTGGAGCTCAGGAAAAGTAGAACTGGGAGTTACTGGAACTGGGGATACTGGAACTGGGAGTTGCTGGAACTGGAGCACACTGGAATTGGGGGATAGTGGAATTTGGGATACTGGAACTGAGAGACCCTGGAATTTGGGATGCTGAAAGTGGGAGCACACTTGAACTGGGGATACTGGGACTGGGGATACTGGTGTTGGGCCTGTCCTGGGTGGCACTGGGTCCCGTGCCACAGCGCTGTCCCCAGCGTGACCAGTGCACACTGGTGTGCCAGTGCCACCAGGCTGTGCTGCGGCCACATGGGTGTCCCCAAGTCCCTCTGTCCCCATGTCTTTCGTGTCCCCATGTCCCTCTTCCCTAACCCCATATCTCCGTGTTCCTGTGCTCTGTGTCCCCATGTCCCTGTGTCCCTCTGTCCCATGGCCCTGTGCTCCTTGTCCCCATGTCCTCCATGTCTGTGTCCTCATGTCCCCATATTCCCACATCTCTGTGTCCCCATGTCCCCACGTCCTTCCTGTCCCTGTGTCCCCAGGTCTCCACGTCCCCATGTCTCTGTGTCTCTATGTCCTCGTGTCCCCAGTGTCCTGGTGTCCCCATGGCCCTGTGATCCCAAATCCCTGTGTCCCATGTCCCCTCATCCCCTGGGGTGCCACCACCGCCACTGAGGCCCTTGTCCCCTCCCTGTCCCTGCTCACCAGGGAGGCACAGAGGGTGACACTGCGCTGTCCCCAAGGGTGCTGGCACATGTCCCCCCCACCCAGGGTGCCACCAGCACCCCCAAAAACGTCCCCAGCTTGGCCCTGGAGGGATTTATTGGGGACCCCAGAGGGGATAAGGGACATCGGAGCCCACGGGGACAGGGGGTCACACAGACCCCTTGGGGACAGGGACATATGGCCAGGGGTGACATGCGTGACCAGGAGGGGTCACAGACATCACACGGACTCCCTGGGGACAAGGACACACGGCCAGGGGTGACACAAGTCACCGGGAGGGGACAAAGGGGTCACACGGACCCCCTTGAGGACAGGGACACGTGACCAGGAGGGGACACAGAGCTCACAGAATCCCTTAGGGACAAGGACACGTGGCCGGGGGTGACACAAGTGACCGGGAGGGGACAAGGAGGTCACACGGACGGCCTGGGGACAGGGACACGTAGCTAGAGGTGACACACGTGACCAGGAGCGGACACGGAGGTCACAGGCTGCCTTGGGGACAGGGACACGTGGCCGGGGGTGACACACGTGGTCCGGACACGCCCCGCCAACCCCGCGCCCCGCCTCCTGCCCCGCGCCCAATCACAACGCGCCCTTCTCGTGACGTCACACGAGAGAGGCGGGGGATCGGCGGGAGGGGGCGTGGCCAGGCGCGGTTGCCACGGCGACGGCGCCCGCTGTGACCACGCCCCCTCGGGGTGGCTCAGCCACAGACCACGCCCCTTTCCAGTTCCCGGGGCTGTCCCGGGTCATTCCGGGCCCCGCGCCCCGCCCGGGGCTCACCGAGCGTCCCTCGCGTCCCCCCGCGTCCCCCCGGGGCCCCTCAGGGACCCTCCGGTGCCCTCCGCCCGCCCGGTGCCACCGGAGCGTGACCCCGCCGCGCCCCCGCCCCCGTGACGTCATCACGCCGCGCCCTCCGCTCCAAGATGGCGGCGGCCGGGCGGCGCTGAGGCGGGCCCAGGCAGGTCCCGGGACCGGAGCGGCACCGGGGGCACGGCGGGAACCGGGGGCTCGGCCAGCGGCTGAGGGGCTGAAGCGGGGCGGGCAGAGCCGGGCCCCGGCAGGAGCGGGGCTGGGGGCTGCACCGGCGGGGGGAGCCGGTAATACCGGGACCGGGAGAGCGGAACCGGGCCCGCATCGGGCTGAGGCGGGAGCGGGGACTGAGCGGGAGGCGGGAGCGGGCAGGTCCCGGGAGATCGGGCCGGTACCGGGAGATCCGGCCGGTACCGGGAGATCCGGCCGGTACCGGCGACTGAACCGGGCCTCTCCCGGTACCGGAGCGGCACCGCTCCATCTCCATCCAAGCCCTTTCTCCCGCAGCCCCGCGATGCTGCCCGGTGCCCCCGCCATGCTGCCCGGGGCCGCTTGGGCTGCTCCCCGGTAAAAGCGGGCGGTTCCCGGTGACACCGGGCGGTTCCCGGTAGCACCGGGCGGGTTCCCCGCGATGCTGCGGCGGCTGCTGGAGCGGCCGTGCTCGCTGGCGCTGCTGGTCGGGTGCCAGTTCGCCTTCGTGGCCTATTTCTCGCTGGGCGGGTTCCGGAACCTGACGGCGCTGTTCGCTCGCTCCGCCGGTCCCGCCGTGGATTATTCCCGGACGCACGATGTCTACGCCAACCTGTCCCGCCTCGGCCCGGCACCGGGCCCGCCACCGGACCCCGCCCGGCCGCTGCCCTTCTGCCCAGAGAGATCGCCCTTCCTCGGTGAGAGCGCCGGGGGAACCGGGAGAACCGGGACGGGAACCGGGATGGGAACGGGGACGGGAACCGGGACGGGAACCGGGATGGGAACCGGGGCAAGGAACCGGGACGGGAACCGGGACAAGGAACCGGGATGGGAACCGGGATAAGGACGGAGAGAACCGGGACAGGGACAAGGAACCGGGAGAGCCGGGACGGGAACCGGGACAGGAACAGGAACCGGGACGGGAACCGGGATGGGAACGGGGAGAGCCGGGACGGGAACCGGGACAGGAACCGGGACGGGAACGGGAACGGGGAGAGCCGGGACAGGGACAAGGAACCGGGACAGGGACGGGAACCGGGACAGGGACAAGGAACCGGGAGAGTCGGGACGGGAATGGGGACAAGGAACCGGGACGGGAGCCGAGACAGGGACAAGGAACCAGGAGGGGAAAGAGGAGAGCGGCGACAAGAACCGGGACAGGAACGGGGAGAGACGGGAACGGGGACAAGAACGGGGAGAGCCAGTAGAGGGAACCGGGACGGGAACGGGCAGAACCAGGAGGAGAACCGGGGGAGTCGGGAGGGGAACGGGGAGAGCCGAGAGGAGGCACCGGGACAGGAACCGGGAGAGTTGGGAGGAGGACTGGGATGGGAATGGGGAGAACCGGGACGGGAACGGGATGAAGCGGGAAGGGAACGGGGAGAGCGGAGGAACCGGAGCCGCTCGGAGGGGGCGGGGCCGAGGCGTGACCACGCCCCTCAGGGGGCGGGGCCTGTGTCAGCCCCGCCCAGCGCTCACCGGGACCGATGGAACCGGTTCTGTTCCTCCCGGTGCCACTTCCCGGTGTCACCCCATGTCACCTGAGGTGTCACCCGTGACCCTGTCCCTGCAGTGGGCCCGCTGACGGTGTCCCCAATGTCCCCGTGTCCCCTCAGTGCCTCCAATGTCCCCTCACTGTCCCCAATGTCCCCCCAATGTCCCCATATCCCCGCAGTGTCCGCAATGTCCCCAATGTCCCCCTGTCCCCGCAGTGGGCCCGCTGTCGGTGTCCCCATGTCCTCCATGTCCCCAGTGTCCCAAATGTCCCCAATGTCCCCATGTCCCCTGAGTGTCCCCATGTCCCCTCAGTGTCCCCAATGTCCCCAATGTCCCCTGTCCCCGCAGTTGGCCTGCTGACGGTGTCCCCAATGTCCCCAATGTCCCCGCAGTGGGCCCGCTAATGGTGTCCCCAATGTCCCCTGAGGTGTCCCCTGTCCCTGCAGTGGGCCCGCTGATGGTGTCCCCAATGTCCCCATGTCCCCAATGTCCCCGCAGTGTCCCCAATGTCCCCATGTCCCCTGTCCCCGCAGTGGGCCCGCTGACAGTGTCCCCAATGTCCCCATGTCCCCAATGTCCCCATGTCTCCTGTCCCCGCAGTGGGCCCGCTGACGGTGTCCCCAATGTCCCCATGTCCCCAATGTCCCCATGTCTCCTGTCCCCGCAGTGGGCCCGCTGACGGTGTCCCCAGTGTCCCCAATGTCCCCAATGTCCCCTGTCCCCGCAGTGGGCCCGCTGACGGTGTCCCCAATGTCCCCAATGTCCCCATGTCCCCTGTCCCCGCAGTGGGCCCGCTGACGGTGTCCCCAATGTCCCCATGTCCCCTGTCCCCGCAGTGGGCCTGCTGACGGTGTCCCCAATGTCCCCATGTCCCCTCAGTGCCTCCAATGTCCCCTCACTGTCCCCAATGTCCCTGCAGTGGGCCCGCTGACAGTGTCCCCAATGTCCCCGTGTCCCCTCAGTGCCTCCAATGTCCCCTCACTGTCCCCAATGTCCCCCTGTCCCCGCAGTGGGCCTGCTGTCGGTGTCCCCATGTCCTCCATGTCCCCAGTGTCCCAAATGTCCCCAATGTCCCCATGTCCCCTGAGTGTCCCCATGTCCCCTCATTGTCCCCATGTCCCCAATGTCCCCTCAGTGTCCCCAATGTCCCCAATGTCCCCTGTCCCCGCAGTGGGCCTGCTGACGGTGTCCCCAATGTCCCCATGTCCCCAATGTCCCCAATGTCCCCTGTCCCCGCAGTGGGCCCGCTGACAGTGTCCCCAATGTCCCCAATGTCCCCATGTCCCCTCAGTGTCCCCATGTCCCCTCACTGTCCCCAATGTCCCCAATGTCCCCTGTCCCCGCAGTGGGCCCGCTGACGGTGTCCCCAATGTCCCCATGGCCCCTCACTGTCCCCAATGTCCCCACAGTGGGCCCGCTGACTGTGTCCCCAATGTCCCCAATGTCCCCTGTCCCCGCAGTGAGCCCGCTGAGTGTCCCAAATGTCCCCAATGTCCCCATGTCCCCTCACTGTCCCCAATGTCCCCTGTCCCCGCAGTGGGCCTGCTGACGGTGTCCCCAATGTCCCCATGTCCCCAATGTCCCCAATGTCCCCTGTCCCCGCAGTGGGCCCGCTGACGGTGTCCCCAATGTCCCCAATGTCCCCGCAGTGGGCCCGCTGACCGTGTCCCCAATGTCCCCACGTCCCCAATGTCCCCATGTCCCCTCACTGTCCCCTGTCCCCGCAGTGGGCCCGCTGACGGTGTCCCCAATGTCCCCATGTCCCCTGTCCCCGCAGTGGGCCCGCTGACGGTGTCCCCAGTGTCCCCAATGTCCCCAATGTCCCCTGAAGTGTCCCCTGTCCCCGCAGTGGGCCTGCTGACGGTGTCCCCAATGTCCCCAATGTCCCCAATGTCCCCGCAGTGTCCCCAATGTCCCCGCAGTGGGCCCGCTGACAGTGTCCCCAATGTCCCCAATGTCCCCAATGTCCCCATGTCCCCAATGTCCCCATGTCCCCAATGTCCCCAATGTCCCCTGTCCCCGCAGTGGGCCCGCTGACGGTGTCCCCAATGTCCCCATGTCCCCAATGTCCCCGCAGTGGGCCCGCTGACGGTGTCCTTCGCCCGGGTGCCCACGCTGGAGCAGATCCAGGCCAAGAACCCCGGGGTGCAGTTGGGGGGCCGGTACAGCCCCCCGCTGTGCGAGGCGCGCTCCAGCACCGCCGTCATCGTCCCCCACCGCAACCGCGAGAGTCACCTGGGCCACCTGCTCTACCACCTGCACCCCTTCCTGCAGCGGCAGCAGCTGCGCTACGGCATCTACGTGGTGCATCAGGTGGGCACCGGCTCCCGGGGGGTGGGGGGGTCCCAGGGGGGTTTAGGGGGTCCTCAGGGGGGTGTGGGGGGTCCCCAGGGTGGCTTGAGGTGGTTTGGGGGGTCCTCAGTGGGGTTTAGGGGGTCCTCAGGATGGTTTGAGGGGTCCCCAGTGGGGTGTGGGGGGTCTCCAGGGAGGTTTAGGGGGTCCCCAGTGGGGTTTCAGGGGTCCCCAATGGGGTTTGAGGGGTCCCCAGTGGGGTTTGGGGGGTCTCAGTGGGGTTTGGGGGTCCCCAGGGGGGTTTGAGGTGGTTTGGAGGGTCCCCAGGGCAGTTTGAGGGGCTTGGTGGGGGTCCCAGGGATGGTTGGAGGTGGTTCGAGGGGTCCCCAGTGGGGTTTGAGGTGGTTTGGGGGGTTCCCAGTAGGGTTTGGTGGGTCCTCAGTGGGGTTTGGGGGTCTCCAGGGAGGTTTGGGGGGTCCCCGTGGGGTGTGGGGGGTCCTCGGTGGGGTTTGGGGGGTCCCCAGTGGGGTTTGAGGTGGTTTGGGGGGTCTCAGTGGGGTCCTCAGGGTGGTTTGGGGGGTCTCAGTGGGGTTTGGGGCGTCCTCAGGGAGGTTTGAGGTGGTTTGAGGGGTCCTCAGTGGGGTTTGGGGGGTCCTCAGTGGGGTTTAGGGGATCTCCAGTGAGGTTTGAGGTCGTTTGGGGAATCCTCAGTGGGGTTTGGGGGGTCTCAAGGGGGGTTTGGGGGGTCCCCAGGGAGATTTGAGGGGGTGCTCAGGGGGGTTTGGGGGGTCCTCAGGATGGTTTGAGGGGTCCCCAGTGGGGTGTGGGGGGTCTCCAGGGAGGTTTAGGGGGTCCCCAGTGGGGTGTGGGGGGACCCCAGAGGGGTTTGAGGTGGTTTGGGGGGTCCCCAGTGGGGTTTGGGGAGTCTCCAGGGAGGTTTGGGGGGGTCCCCAGCGGGGTGTAGGGGGTCCTCAGGGAGGTTTAAGGGGTCTCCAGGGAGGTTTAGGGGGTCCCCAGGGGGGTTTCAGGGGTCTCCAGGGGGGTGTGGGGGGTCCCCAGAGGGGTTTGAGGTGGTTTGGGGGGGTCTCAGTGGGGTCCTCAGGGTGGTTTGGGGGGTCTCAGTGGGGTTTGGGGGGTCCCCAGGATGGTTTGAGGTGGTTTCAGGGGTCCCCAGGGAGGTTTGAGGGTTCTCCAGGATAGTTTGGGGGGTCCTCAGGGTGGTTTGGGGGGTCCCCGTGGGGTTTGGGGGTCCTCAGTGGGGTTTCAGGGGTCCCCAATGGGGTTTGAGGGGTCTCCAGTGGGGTTTGAGGGGTCCCCAGTGGGGTTTGGGGGGTCTCAAGGGTGGTTGGAGGTGGTTTGAGGGTTCCCCAGTGGGGTTTGAGGTGGTTTGGGGGGTCCCCAGTGGGATTTGGGGGGTCCCCAGTGGGGTTTGGGGGGTCCCCAGTGGGGTTTGGGGGGTCCCCAGTGGGGTTTGAGGTGCTTTGGGGGATCCTTGATGGTTCAGAACTTCAGTGGGGATGGTTTAGAGAACTCCCGGGATATTTTGGGGTGTCCCCGGCACATTTTGGGGTGTCTCTGGGATATTTTGGGGTGCCCCCAGTTCCCAAACCCCCTGTTCCCCCCTCCCCAGGCCGGGAACTCGACCTTTAACCGGGCCAAGTGATGAACGTGGGGGTTCAGGGATATTTTATAGGATCTCAGGGATATTTTGGGGTGTCCCCGGGATATTTTGGGGTGTCCCCGGGGTATTTTGGGGTGTCCCCAGTTCCCCAAACCCCCTGTTCCCCCTCCCCAGGCCGGGAACTCGACCTTTAACCGCGCCAAGCTGCTGAACGTGGGCGTGAAGGAGGCGCTGAAGGACGAGGACTGGGACTGTCTGTTCCTGCACGACGTCGACCTGATCCCGGAGAACGACCACAACCTGTACACCTGCGACCCCTGGAACCCCAAACACGCCTCCGTGGCCATGAACAAGTTCGGATACAGGTCTGGGGACACTGGGGACACTCTGGGGACACTGGGGACACCCTGGGGTCACTGGGGACACTCTGGGGACACCCTGGGGTCACTCTGGGGACACTGGGGACACTCTGGGGACAATGGGGACACCTGGGGACAATGGGGACACACCTGCGACCCCTGGAACACCAAACACGCCTCCGTGGCCATGAACAAGTTCGGATACAGGTCTGGGGACGCTCTGGGGACACCCTGGGGTCACTGGGGACACTCTGGGGACACCCTGGGGACAGTGGGGACACACCTGCAACCCCTAGAACCCCAAACACGCCTCCGTGGCCATGAACAAGTTCAGATACAGGTCTGGGGACACTGGGGACACCCTGGTGACACCCTGGTGACACTGTGCCTGTGTCCCTGTCCCCAGCCTTTCATACTCGCAGTACTTTGGGGGACACACTGGTGTGTCATTGACTGTGGTGACACCCTGGTGACATTGGTGACAGTGTCCCTTGTCCCCAGCCTGCCGTACCCGCAGTACTTTGGGGACACTGAGCACACACACGGGACACACTGGTGACCGTGGTGACACCCTGGTGACATTGGTGACACCCTGGTGACATTGGTGACAGTGTCCCTTGTCCCCAGCCTGCCGTACCCGCAGTACTCTGGGCACACTGGTGACACTGGGCACACCCTGGTGACCCTGGTGACATTGGTGACCCTGTCCCTTGTCCCCCAGCCTGCCGTACCCGCAGTACTCTGGGCACACTGGTGACCCTGGTGACACCCTGGTGACATTGTCTGTCCCCTTGTCCCCAGCCTGCCGTACCCGCAGTACTCTGGGCACACTGAGCACACACTGGTGACACTGGGCACACCCTGGTGACACCCTGGTGACAGTGTCCCTTGTCCCCAGCCTGCCGTACCCGCAGTACTCTGGGCACACTGGGGACACTGGTCACACCCTGGTGACACCCTGGTGACAGTGTCCCTTGTCCCCAGCCTGCCGTACCCGCAGTACTTCGGGGGGGTCTCGGCGCTGACCCCTGACCAGTACATGAAGATCAACGGGTTCCCCAACGAGTACTGGGGCTGGGGCGGCGAGGACGATGACATCGCCACCAGGTACGTGACACACCTGGGGACACACCTGGGGACACACCTGGGGACACCCCTGGGGACAGCCAGGGCTGGGGCTGGGGCGGCGAGGACGATGACATCGCCACCAGGTACGTGACACACCTGGGGACACACCTGGGGACACACCTGGGATGTCCCCATGCCCTGCCCCCTCAGGGTGACAGGACACCCCCCCAGTGTCACTGTCCCTGTGTGTCCCCTGCGATGACGTCACTGCTTGGGGACCCTCTGGGGGTGTCCCTGTCCCCTCAGGATGACACTGTGACCCTCCCTTCCCTCTGTCCCCATGTTTGTGTCCCTTGTGATGATGTCACTGCTTGGGGACAAAAGGGGTTGTCCCACTGCCCTGATGCCACCCCTGCAGTGTCCCCCTGTCACCTACAGTGTCCCCAGTGTCCCCTGTCCCCTCAGGGTGCGCCTGGCTGGGATGAAGATCTCCCGCCCCAGTGTCCCCTGTCCCTGCAGTGTCCCCAGTGTCCCCAGTGTCCCCTGTCCCCTCAGGGTGCGCCTGGCCGGGATGAAGATCTCCCGCCCGCCCGTCTCTATCGGCCACTACAAGATGGTGAAACACAAGAGTGACAAAGGCAACGAGGAGAACCCACACAGGTGGGGACAGGGCGGGGACAGGTGGGGACAGGGGTGGGACAGGTGGGGACAGGGCGAGGACAGGGGTGGGGACACCACGGGGATACCTCGGGAACATCTCAGGGACAGCAGTGACACCTCGGGGACAGGGCAGGGACAGTGGGGACACCTCGGGGACAGCAGTGACACCCCGGGAATACCTGAGACACCTCAGTGCCGGGGTCGGGGACTGCGGTGACACCTCGGGGACAGCGGTGACAACCCGCAGACACCTCGGGGACAGGGCAGGGACAGTGGGGACACCTCGGGAATGGGGCAGGGACATCCTGGGAGTACCCCGGGGACACCTCAGTGACAGGGGCGGGGACCGCAGTGACACCCCGGGGACAGCAGTGACACCTCGGGGACAGGGCAGGGACAGTGGGGACACCTCGGGGACAGCGGTGACACCCCGGGGACACCTCGGGGACACCTCGGGGACAGCAGCGACACCCTGGGAATACCTGAGACACCTCAGTGACGGGGTGGGGATCGTGGTGACACCTCGGGGACACCTCGGGGACAGGGCAGGGACAGTGGGGACGCCTCGGGGACATAGGAGTGACACCCCGGGAGTACCCCGGGGACACCTCAGTGCCGGGGTCAGGGACCGCGGTGACACCCCGGGGACACCTCGGGGACAGGACAGAGACAGTGGGGACACCTCGGGGACACCCCGGGAATACCTGAGACACCTCAGTGCCGGGGTCAGGGACGGCGGTGACACCTCGGGGACACCTCGGGGACACCGCAAACACCTCGGTGACAGCAGTGACACCCCGGGAATACCTGAGCCACCTCAGTGCCGGGGTCAGGGACTGCGGTGACACCCCGGGAATACCTGAGACACCTCAGTGACGGGGTGGGGACCGTGGTGACACCTCGGGGACAGGGCAGGGACAGTGGGGACACCTCGGGGACAGCGGTGACACCCCGGGAGTACCTCAGAGACACCTCAGTGCCGGGGTCAGGGACCGCGGTGACACCCCGGGGACACCTCGGGGACAGCAGTGACACCTCGGGGACAGGACAGAGACAGTGGGGACACCTCGGGGACAGCGGTGACACCCCGGGGACACCTCGGGGACACCTCGGGGACAGCAGTGACACCCTGGGAATACCTGAGACACCTCAGTGCCGGATTCGGGGACCGCGGTGACACCTCGGGGACAGCGGTGACAACCCGCAGACACCTCGGGGACAGGGCAGGGACAGTGGGGACACCTCGGGGACAGCGGTGACACCCCGGGAGTACCTCGGGGCCACCTCAGTGCCGGGGTCAGGGACCGCGGTGACACCCCGGGGACACCTCGGGGACACCCCGGGAATACCTGAGCCACCTCAGTGCCGGGGTCGGGGATCACAGTGACACCTCGGGGACCCCGCAAACACCTTGGTGACGGGCCGGGGCCGGCAGCGACCGCCCTGTGACCCCCGGGTGGCCCCTCGGTGACACGCGTGTCACCCCCGCGCGGCAGGTTTGACCTGCTGGTGCGCACGCAGCGCACCTGGACGCAGGACGGCATGAACTCGCTGAGTTACGCGCTGGTGGCGCGGGAGCTGCGGCCGCTCTACACCAACCTGACGGCGGACATCGGGCCCGACCCCCGCCGCCCCCCGGGAGCCCCCCGCCGCCTGCGCGACGAGATGCTGCTCAAACCGGCCCGCGGCGACATCCCCGCCTCGCTGTCGCTGTCGCCTCCGCCCCGCCCGCCCGCCGGGAACGGCAGCGCGGCCGCGCCCCGCGGATTGGGGACGGCGACAAAGGGGTTGGGGACACGGCCTCGGGACTCGGGGACAGAGCCGCGGGCGGTGGGGACGGCCGGGGTGGCGCTGGAGGGGACGGGGACAGCGCGTGGGGACAACCAGAGCGTGGCACAGGGACCCCCGTGACAGCCCCCGCCCCGAATTTTCTCCTCGGTGTGGACTCTGGGCTGGGGACACGGGGGACAACAGCCCCGGGAGGGGACACGGGGACAGCCCCGGAGGGGACACGGGGGACAACAGTCCCGGGAGGGGACACGGGGGACAGCCCCGGAGGGGACACGGGGGACAACAGCCCCGGGAGGGGACACGGGGGACAGCCCCGGGAGGGGACACGGGGGACAGTCCCGGGAGGGGACACGGGGGACAACAGTCCCGGGAGGGGACACGGGGGACAGCCCCGGAGGGGACAACAGTCCCGGGAGGGGACACAGGGGACAGCCCCGGGAGGGGACACGGGCAGAGCCAGGGGTTGTCCCCGCCCCTTGTCCCCTCATTTGGGGGTTTTTGGGGGTCCCCAAATCCGGCCCGCGGGTTTATTTATTCTATTTATGAGCCGCTCCCTGCACCTTTCTAAAGGGGTTCTTTTTTCAATTAAAACCAACAATTAATAAATGACTTTGTGCTGCTCCCGGGGGTCCCCGGGGGGGGTCAGGGCTCGGGGGGACACCCCAAAACCCTGCCGACGGCGGCCTTGGCGCTGGCGATGCAGTCATTGACCGAGACCCCCGAGAAGGAGGCGCCGATGAGGGACAGGGACAGCCGCTGCTGCCGCAGGAAGTGCTGCATCCGCTCTGGGGACAGGGACAGCCGCTGGGGACAGGCCGGGGACAGGGACAGCCCGGGGACAGTCCTGGGGACGGCCCGGGGACAGCCCGGGGACAGGGACAGCGGCTGGGGACAGGCTGGGGACAGGCTGGGGACAGGGACACCCAGGGGACAGGGACAGCCGCTGCTGCCGCAGGAAGTGCTGCATGCGCTCTGGGGACAGGGACAGCCTTGGGGACAGCCCCGGGACAGGCTGGGGACAGCCCGGGGACAGTCCTGGGGACGGCCCGGGGACAGGGACAGCCGCTGCTGCCGCAGGAAGTGCTGCATCCGCTCTGGGGACAGGGACAGCCTTGGGGACAGCCCGGGGACAGCCCGGGGACGGGGACAGCCCGGGGACAGGGACAGGCCGGAGACAGGGACAGCCGCTGGGGACAGCCCAGGGACAGCCCGGGGACAGGGACAGCCTTGGGGACAGCCCGGGGACAGGGACAGCGGCTGGGGACAGCCCGGGGACAGGGACAGCTCGGGGACAGGCTGGGGACAGCCCGGGGACAGGGACAGCGGCTGCATCCGCTCTGGGGACAGGGACAGCCGCTGGGGACAGCCCGGGGACAGGCCGGGGACAGGGACAGCCCGGGGACAGGGACAGCCGCTGGGGACAGCCCGGGGACAGGGACAGCCTTGGGGACAGGCCGGGGACAGGGACAGCGGCTGCATCCGCTCTGGGGACAGGGACAGCCGCTGGGGACAGCCCGGGGACAGGGACAGCCTTGGGGACAGGCCGGGGACAGCCCGGGGACAGGGACAGCCGCTGGGGACAGGCCGGGGACAGCCCGGGGACAGGGACAGCCGCTGGGGACACCCCAGGGGACAAGGGACACTCATAGGGACAAGGGACACCCCCAGGGACAGGGGCCACCCAAGGGACACCCACAGGGGCCAGGGGACACCCAGGGGACACCCACAGGGGACAGGGGACACACCCAGGGACAGGGGACAACCAGGGGCCAGGGGACACCCCGGGGACAAGGGACACCCAGGGGACACCGAGGGGACAATGGACACCCAGGGGCCACCCCCAGGGGACACCCAGGGGACACCGAGGGGACAATGGACACCCAGGGGCCACCCCCAGGGGACACCCAGGGGACAAGGGCCACCCAGGGGACACTGAGGGGACACCCAGGGGACAAGGGCCACCCCCAGGGGACACCGAGGGGCAGGGGACACCCCGGGGACAAGGGACACCCAGGGGACAATGGACACCAAGGGGACAGGGGACACCCAGGGGACACCGAGGGGACAATGGACACCCAGGGGCCACCCCAAGGGGACAAGGGCCACCCCCAGGGGACACGGAGGGGACACGCAGGGGACACCCAGGGGACAGGGCCCCCGTCTCACCGAGGCGCTCCCAGTGTCCCAGCGTGTACTGCGGGATGCAGTCCTGGGGACAAGGAGGGGACACACGGAGCCCAGGTGACGCGGGTGTCACACAGGGCGGTGACACAGGCGTCCCCGTGTCCCCCGCGGGTGTCACCCACCTGCTGCACGCGGAGCAGGGCGCGCGCGGGGGGCGTGGCCAGCCCCAGGTGATCCCGCACGGCGGCACGGGCCCGGGCCACCAACACCTCTGGGGACACGGCGCCGGGGTCCCCAAACTCCTGCCCGAACCAGGCCCCGCCCAGCATCACCTGGGGACAGGGGACACCTGTGTCACCGCCTCTGTCACCGCCTGTGTCACTGTCCCTGTGTCACCTGTGTCACTGTCCCTGTGTCACTGCCCTGTGACACTGTCCCAGCATCACCTGGGGACAGGGGACACCTGTGTCACCGCCTGTGTCACCTGTGTCACTGTCTCAGCATCACCTGGGGACAGGGGACACCTGTGTCACCGCCTGTGTCACCGCCTGTGTCACCTGTGTCACTGTCCCTGTGTCACCTGTGTCACTGTCCCTGTGTCACCTGTGTCACTGTCTCAGCATCACCTGGGGACAGGGGACACCTGTGTCACCGCCTGTGTCACCTGTGTCACTGTCCCTGTGTCACCTGTGTCACTGTCTCAGCATCACCTGGGGACAGGGGACACCTGTGTCACCGCCTGTGTCACCTGTGTCACTGTCCCTGTGTCACCTGTGTCACCGCCTGTGTCACCTGTGTCACTGTCTCAGCATCACCTGGGGACAGGGGACACCTGTGTCACCGCCTGTGTCACCTGTGTCACTGCCCTGTGTCACCTGTGTCACTGTCCCTGTGTCACCTGGGGACAGGGGACACCTGTGTCACCGCCTGTGTCACCTGTGTCACTGTCCCAGCATCACCTGGGGACAGGGGACACCTGTGTCACCGCCTGTGTCACCTGTGTCACTGTCCTGTGTCACTGTCCTGTGTCACCTGTGTCACTGTCCTGTGTCACTGTCCCTGTGTGACTGTCCTGTGTCACCTGTGTCACTGTCCCTGTGTCACCTGGGGACAGGGGACACCTGTGTCACTGCCTGTGTCACCGCCTGTGTCACCTGTGTCACTGTCCTGTGTCACCTGTGTCACTGTACCTGTGTCACCTGTGTCACTGTCTCAGCATCACCTGGGGACAGGGGACACCTGTGTCACCGCCTGTGTCACCTGTGTCACTGTCCCTGTGTCACCTGTGTCACCGCCTGTGTCACCTGTGTCACTGTCTCAGCATCACCTGGGGACAGGGGACACCTGTGTCACCGCCTGTGTCACCTGTGTCACTGTCCCTGTGTCACCTGTGTCACTGCCCTGTGTCACCTGTGTCACTGTCCTGTGTCACTGTCCTGTGTCACCTGTGTCACTGTCCTGTGTCACTGTCCCTGTGTGACTGTCCTGTGTCACCTGTGTCACTGTCCCTGTGTCACCTGGGGACAGGGGACACCTGTGTCACTGCCTGTGTCACCGCCTGTGTCACCTGTGTCACTGTCCCTGTGTCACCTGTGTCACTGTCTCAGCATCACCTGGGGACAGGGGACACCTGTGTCACCGCCTGTGTCACCTGTGTCACTGTCCCTGTGTCACCTGTGTCACTGCCCTGTGTCACCTGTGTCACTGTCCTGTGTCACTGTCCCTGTGTGACTGTCCTGTGTCACCTGTGTCACTGTCCCTGTGTCACCTGGGGACAGGGGACACCTGTGTCACTGCCTGTGTCACCTGTGTCACCGCCTGTGTCACCTGTGTCACTGTCCCTGTGTCACTGCCCTGTGTCACTGTCCCAGCATCACCTGGGGACAGGGGACACCTGTGTCACCGCCTGTGTCACCTGTGTCACTGTCTTGTGTCACTGTCCTGTGTCACCTGTGTCACTGTCCTGTGTCACTGTCCCTGTGTCACTGCCCTGTGTCACCTGTGTCACTGCCCTGTGTCACCTGTGTCACTGTCCTGAGTCACTGTCCCTGTGTCACCTGGGGACACAGGGTCACCCGTGTCACTGTTCCTGTGTCACCTGGGTTCACAGTCACCTCTGTCACCATCCCTGTGTCACTTGGGGACACTTCTCCAGTATCCCCCCTCCGTGTCCCCAGTGTGACCTCCTGCTGTCCCCACCATCCTGCCTCGCTGTCCCCAGTGTCACCCCGGTGTCACCCACCATCAGCCCCCCCACATCATCCCTGTCACCCTCCTGGTGTCCTCAGTGTCCCCTCCCGCTGTCCCCGCTATCCCCACTGTCCCTGGTGTCCCCACTGTCCCTGGTGTCCCCGCTGTCCCCAATGTCCCCAGTGTCCCCGGTGTCCCCGCTGTCCCCCAATGTCCCCAGTGTCCCTGGTGTCCCCAGTGTCCCCGGTGTCCCCGCTGTCCCCCAATGTCCCCAGTGTCCCTGGTGTCCCCAGTGTCCCCGGTGTCCCCGCTGTCCCCCAATGTCCCCAGTGTCCCTGGTGTCCCCAGTGTCCCTGGTGTCCCCAGTGTCCCCGCTGTCCCCAGTGTCCCTGCTGTCCCCAGTACCCCCAATGTCCCCGCTGTCCCCAGTACCCCCAATGTCCCCGCTGTCCCCAGTATCGCCGGTGTCCCCAGTGTCCCCGCTGTCCCGTGTCACCCCTCAGTGTCCCCAGTGTCCCCCCTCGGTGTCCCCGCTGTCCCATGTCACCCCTCAGTGTCCCCAGTGTCCCCCCTCGGTGTCCCCGCTGTCCCCAGTATCACCACTGTCCCTGCTGTCCCGTGTCACCCCTCGGTGTCCCCAGTGTCCCCCCTCGGTGTCCCCGCTGTCACGCACCGTCAGCCGCGCCCCGGGCGCTGTCCCGTCGTGCTCGGGGAACGCCACCGAGTCGTAGACGACGCCCAGGAGCGCCGGGTCCTCCCGCGATGGCACCAGGTGACCGAAGCCCTGCCCGGGGACAGCGCCAGCGTCACCCCGGGGCCCTGGGGACAGCGCGGGGGCTCGGGGACACGGCGGGGACACCACTCACCGTGACGGGCAGTGTCACCCCCCGGTAGTGCAGGTTGACCACGGCCACGGTGGCGGCAGGGATGTCCCGGAGCTCCCGGGCCAGAGGGGACAGCTCGGGTGACAGCGCCCGCGCCAGCGCTGGGGACAGTGGGGGGACAGTGAGGGGACAGCGCCCGCGCCAGCGCTGGGGACAGCAGAGGGGACATTGAGGGGACAGCTTGGGTGACAGCGCCCGCGCCAGCGCTGGGGACAGTGGGGACAATATGGGGACATCAGTGGGGACAGCTCGGGTGACAGCGCCCGCACCAGCGCTGGGGACAGTGGGACAGTGAGGGGACAGTGAGGGGACAGTGCCCGCGCCAGCGCTGGGGACAGTGGGGACAGAGAGGGGACAGTGAGGGGACAGTGAGGGGACAGTGAGGGGACAGCGCCCGCGCCAGCGCTGGGGACAGAGAGGGGACAGTGAGGGGACAGCTCGGGTGACAGCGCTGGGGACAGTGGGGACGGTGAGGGGACAGCGCCCGCGCCAGCACTGGGGACAGTGAGGGGACAGTGAGGGGACAGTGAGGGGACAGTGTGGGGACAGCGCTGGGGACAGTGGGACAGTGAGGGGACAGTGTGGGGACAGCGCTGGGGACAGTGGGACAGAGAGGGGACAGTGAGGGGACAGCTCGGGTGACAGCGCCCGCGCCAGCGCTGGGGACAGAGAGGGGACAGTGTGGGGACAGCGCTGGGGACAGTGAGGGGACAGTGGGGACAGTGAGGGGACAGTGAGGGGACAGCGCCCAGGCCAGCACTGGGGACAGTGGGGACAGAGAGGGGTCAGCTCGGGTGACAGCGCCCGCGCCAGCGCTGGGGACAGTGGGACAGTGAGGGTGACAGTGAGGGGACAGTGAGGGGACAGTGAGGGGACAGCTCGGGTGACAGGGTGACAGCGCCCGCGCCAGCGCTGGGGACAGTGGGGACAATATGGGGACATCAGTGGGGACAGCTTGGGTGACAGCGCCCGCGCCAGGGCTGGGGACAGCAGAGGGGACAGTGTGGGGACATCAGTGGGGCAGCACAAGGACAGCATTCAGGGGACATCAGCAGAGACAGCACAGGGAAATCAGCAGGGACACCACAGGGGACACTGGGGACACAGGGACACTGGGGACACAGGGATGTTGGGGACACTGGGGACATGGGGACATTGGGGACACGGGGAGGGAGGGGACAGCCCCGTACCTGCGGCCGGGAGGGCGCTGAGCACGTGATCAGCTGTGATGGAACCGCCCGGAAAGGTGACCTGGGGACACACATGGGGACATGGGGACACCGCTGGGGACATGGGGACACCGCTGGGGACTGGGGACACCGCTGGGGACATGGGGACACTGCTGGGGACATGGGGACACTGCTGGGGACAGACATGGGGACACCATTGGGGACACTGGGATATGGGGACACTGGGGACATGGGGACACTGGGGGACATTGGGGCGACTAGGGACACTGGGGACATTGAGGACACTGGGGAAGGGACATGGGGACACTGGGGACACTGGGGGACACTGGGGAGGGACCCAGGGGACACAGAAGGGGACAGGGAACAGGACGGGTCCCCGCGGTGGCCCCGGGGTGACACGGGCCGTTGTCCCCACCTGCCAGCGGCCGCGGCGGTGACACAGGTGTGTCAGGGGCGTGTCACAGCGAAGCTCCGCCCCCCGAGGGGACACGAAGGCCACCAAGGCCCGTGGCAGTGACTCCATCCCCCCGCGCAGGGACCACTGGCTCCAGCGCTCGGCCCGCGCCCGCTGCGCCAGCGCCACCGGTGTCCCCTCCCTGCCACTGTCACCACGGCCACCTGCGGGGACAGTGACACTGGTGACACCGCTGTCCTGTGTCCCCTCCCTGCCACTGTCACCACGGCCACCTGCGGGGACAATGGCACCGGTGACACTGCTGTCCCCAGCCCCGCCAGTGTCCCCTCCCTGCCACTGTCACCACGGCCACCTGCGGGGACAGTGACACCGGTGACACCGCTGTCCCCTCCCTGCCACTGTCACCACGGCCACCTGCGGGGACAGTGACACCGGTGACACTGCTGTCCTGTGTTCCCTCCCTACCACTGTCACCACGGCCACCTGCGGGGACAGTGACACCGGTGACACTGCTGTCCCCAGCCCCGCCAGTGTCCCCTCCCTGCCACTGTCACCACTGCCACCTGCGGGGACAATGGCACTGGTGACACTGCTGTCCCCAGCCCCGCCAGTGTCCCCTCCCTGCCACTGTCACCACTGCCACCTGCGGGGACAGCGACACGGGTGACACTGCTGTCCTGTGTCCCCTCCCTGCCACTGTCACCACTGCCACCCGCGGGGACAGCGACACGGGTGACACTGCTGTCCCCAGCCCCACCAGTGTCCCCTCCCTGCCACTGTCACCACGGCCACCTGCGGGGACAATGACACCAGTGACACCAATGTCCTGTGTCCCCTCCCTGCCACTGTCACCTGCAGGGACAATGACACCGGTGACACCAATGTCCCGTGTCCCCAATGTCCCCAGTGTCCCCAATGTCCCCGATGACCCCAGTGTCCCCAGCTGGTGGCAGTGCCATCCCCAGCAGTGTCCTCACAATGTCCCCAATGTCCCCACAATGTCCCCAGTGTCCCCAGCTGGTGGCAGTGCCATCCCCAGCAGTGTCCCCACAATGTCCCCAATGTCCCCACAATGTCCCCAGTGTCCCCAGCTGGTGGCAGTGCCATCCCCAGCAGTGTCCCCAGTGTCCCCAGTGTCCCCACCTGGTGGCAGTGCCATCCCCAGCAGTGTCCCCAGTGTCCCCGATGTCCCCAATGTCCCCAATGTCCCCAATGTCCCCAGTGTCCCCACCTGGTGGCAGTGCCATCCCCAGCAGCACGGAGCCGCGGCGTCGCTCGGCCCGGAACAGGGCGGGGAAACAGGAGCGGACACTGAGGACACGGCTGTCCCCAGCGAAGACACCGCGACACAGACTGTCCACGGCCACCTCGGCCACCTGCGGGGACAGGGACAGTGACAGTGACACACTGAGGACACGGCTGTCCCCAGCAAAGACACCGCGACACAGACTGTCCACGGCCACCTCAGCCACCTGCGGGGACAGTGACAGTGACACACTGAGGACACAGACTGTCCACGGCCACCTCGGCCACCTGCGGGGACAGGGACAGGGACAGTGAGGACACAGACTGTCCACGGCCACCTCAGCCACCTGTGGGACAGGGACAGTGACAGTGAGGACACAGACTGTCCACGGCCACCTCGGCCACCTGCGGGGACAGGGACAGGGACAGTGAGGACAGAGATGGGGACAGTGACAGCAATGGGGACAGTGACAGCAGGGACAACGATAGGGACAGTGACAAGGACAATGGGGACAGCAGGGACAGTGACAGGGACAGTGGGGACAGTGACAGCAGGGACAATGATGGGGACAGTGACAGATGGGGACAGTGACAAGGACAGTGGGGACAGTGACAGATGGGGACAGTGACAAGGACAGTGGGGACAGTGCCAAGGACAGTGGGGACAGCGGGGACAATGACAGGGACAGTGACAAGGACAGTGTGGACAGCAAGGACAATGACAGGGACAATGATGGGGACAGTGACAGATGGGGACAGTGACAAGGACAGTGATGGGGACAGTGGGGACAGCAGGGACAGTGACAGTGGCACCCCGCCCACCCCGGGGACGCCCCGATAAGGCCGGGTGGGTTTGGGGACAGTTATCGGGGTTTGGGGACAGTTCTGGAGGGGTTTATCGAGGTCTCAGGATTTTGGGGACAGTTCTGGACATTTTGGGGACAGTTCTGGACATTTTGGGGACAGTTCTGGACATTTTGGTGGGGAGTTGTCAGGGTTTTTTTGGGGGGGTTATGGGGTTTTTGGGGGGGTTATGGGGTTTTGGGGGGGTTATGGGGTTTCAGGGGGATTATGGGGTTTTGGGGGGTGGTCATGGGAATTTTGGGGTGGTTATGGGGTTTTGGGGGTGGTTATGGGATTTTTTGGGGTGCTTATGGAGATTTGGGGAGGTTTATCAGGGGTTTTTGGGGGGGTTATGGGGTTTTGGGGGTGGTCATGGGAATTTTGGGGTGGTTATGGGGTTTTTTGGGAGGTTTATCAGGATTTGGGGGGTTTATTAGGGTTTTTTGGGGGGCTATCTGGGGTTGGTTATGGGGTTTTTGGGGGGTTATGAGGTTTTTTGGGGGTTATCAGAGGGTTTGGGGGGGTTTATCAGTGTTTTGGGTGGTTTATCAGGGATTTTTGGGGGGTTTATGGATATTTTGGGGGGGTTTATCAGGGATTTTTGGGTGGTTTATCAGGATTCTGGGGGTTTATCAGGGATTTTTGGGGGTTCATTAGGGGTTTTGGGGTGTTTATGGATTTTTGGGGGTGTTTATCAGGATTTTTGGGGGTGTTTATGGATATTTTGGGGGTTTATTTTGGGGGTTTATTTTGGGGGTTTTTGGGGTTTATTTTGGGGGTTTATTTTGGGGGTTTTGGGGTTTATTTGGGGGGTTTTGGGGTTTATTTTGGGGGTTTGGGAGTTTATTTTGGGGGTTTTTGGGGTTTATTTGGGGGGTTTTTGGGGTTTATTTTGGGGGTTTTTGGGGTTTATTTTGGGGGTTTTGGGGTTTATTTTGGGGGTTGGGGGAATTATTTTGGGGGTTTATTTTGGGGGTTTTTGGGGGTTTATTTTGGGTGTTTATTTTGGAGGTTTGGGGGGGTTTTGGGGTTTATTTTGGGGGTTTATTTTGGGGGTTTTTGGGGTTTATTTTGGGGGGTTGGGGGGTTTATTTTGAGGATTTATTTTGGTGGTTTTTGGGGTTTATTTTGGTGGTTTTTGGGGTTTATTTTGGTGGTTTTTGGGGTTTATTTTGGTTCTTTATGGGATTTATTTTGGAGGTTTTTGGGATTTATTTTGGGGGTTTATTTGGGGGGGTTTATTTTGGGGATTTTTGGGGGGTTTATTTTGGGGGTTTGGGGGTTTATTTTGGGGGTTTTTTGGTGTTTATGGGGGGTTTGGCACCCACCTCGCGGCCGAAGCGGCGCAGGGCGAAGGCGTGGGCGCTCTCGTCCGGCCCCGTCCCCGCAGGGGTCAGCAGGTCACGGAGACCACTCCAGAGCAGCGGCCGGGAGAACGGGGGGACAGCCCAGAGCAGGCCCCTGGGGACAGCGGGGACAGCGGGGACAGTGGGGACAGCCCCTGGGGACAGCCCAGAGCAGGCCCCTGGGGACAGCGGGGACAGTGGGGACATTGGGGACACTGGGGACAGCCCCTGGGGACAGCGGGGACAGCCCAGAGCAGGCCCCTGGGGACAGCAGGGGACATTGGGGACATTGGGGACAGCCCCTGGGGACACTGGGGACAGCCCAGAGCAGGCCCCTGGGGACAGTGGGGACATTGGGGACATTGGGGACATTGGGGACAGCCCCTGGGGACATTGGGGACAGCCCAGAGCAGGCCCCTGGGGACAGCGGGGACAGCGGGGACATTGGGGACAGCCCCTGGGGACACTGGGGACAGCCCAGAGCAGGCCCCTGGGGACAGCGGGGACAGCGGGGACATTGGGGACAGCCCCTGGGGACATTGGGGACAGCCCAGAGCAGGCCCCTGGGGACAGCAGGGGACATTGGGGACAGCGGGGACATTGGGGACACTGGGGACAGCCCAGAGCAGGCCCCTGGGGACAGTGGGGACATTGGGGACAGCCCAGAGCAGGCCCCTGGGGACATTGGGGACAGCGGGGACAGTGGGGACATTGGGGACAGCCCCTGGGGACAGCGGGGACAGCCCAGAGCAGGCCCCTGGGGACAGCAGGGGACATTGGGGACAGTCCCTGGGGACATTGGGGACACAGGTGACACAGGGGACAGGGGACACTGGGGACAGCAGGTCACGGAGACCACTCCAGAGCAGCGGCCGGGAGAACGGGGGGACAGCCCAGAGCAGGCCCCTGGGGACAGCGGGGACATTGGGGACATTGGGGACAGCCCACAGCAGGCCCCTGGGGACAGTGGGGACAGCGGGGACATTGGGGACAGCCCCTGGGGACAGCCCAGAGCAGGCCCCTGGGGACAGCGGGGTCATTGGGGACAGCCCTTGGGGACATTGGGGACAGCCCCTGGAGACATTGGGGACAGCCCCTGGGGACACTGGGGACACTGGGGACATTGGGGACAGCCCCTGGGAACATTGGGAACATGGGTGACACAGGGGACAGCCCCTGGGGACACTGGGGACAGCAGGGACACAGGTGACACTTGGGGCCAGGGATGGCACTGAGGACAGGAGATGGCCCTGGGGACAGAGGTGGCACTGGGGACAGGAGGTGACCCTGGGGACAGAAGGTGACAGGGGACACAGGAAGGTGACAGTGACACCCACCGCAGGCCCTGGGGCAGGGGGAGGTGACCCAGGGGACAGGAGGTGACCCCGGGGACACGGGGAGGTGACAGGGGACACGGGGAGGTGACACAGGTGACACCCACCGCAGGCCCTGGGGCAGGGGGAGGTGACAGGGGACATGGGGAGGTGACCCAGGGGACAGGAGGTGACCCTGGGGACACGGGGAGGTGACAGGGGACACGGGGAGGTGACACAGGGGACAGGAGGTGACCCTGGGGACAGGAGGTGACACAGGTGACACCCACCGCAGGCCCTGGGGCAGGGGAGGTGACACAGGGGACACGGGGAGGTGACACAGGTGACACCCACCGCAGGCCCTGGGGACACGGGGAGGTGACAGGGGACACGGGGAGGTGACACAGGGGACAGGAGGTGACAGGGGACAGGAGGTGACCCCGGGGACACGGGGAGGTGACAGGGGACACGGGGAGGTGACACAGGTGACACCCACCGCAGGCCCTGGGGCAGCGGGTGCAGGGTCCCCCCCAGGTACAGGAAGCGGTTCCGGGACGCCGGGTGGT
>NW_027077166.1:46154-106548 GCF_009819655.1 Sylvia atricapilla | reverse complement strand
CGCCCTGGCGATGTCACACCCGGCCCGGGGATGGATGTCACAGTCGACCCAGGGATGGATGTCACAGCCAGCCTGGGGATGGATGTCACACCGGGATGGATGTCACACCGGGATGGATGTCACACTGGGATGGATGTCACACCGGGATGGATGTCACAGCTGGCATGGGATGAATGTCACACCACGCTGGGGATGGATGTCACACCGGGATGGATATCACACCAGGATGGATGTCACAGTCGGCCCGGGGATGTCACACTGGGCCTGGGGATGTCACAGCCAGCCTGGGGATGGATGTCACACTGGGATGGATGTCACACCGGGATGGATGTCACAGCACCCCGGCGATGTCACACCCGGCCCGGGGTGGATGTCACACCCTCTGTAACTCATCGGGAGGGCGGGGGCAGCAGCGGGCCAGTTGAGCAATCCCCAGCTGGTTCCTTTTGGGAAGAGTTTCAGCCTTTGGAAATTTCTGACTCTTTCGGAAAGAAAACAAAAACAACCTCCCCCCACCACCACCAGCCAAAAAAAAAAAAAGGAAGATGTTGGCGTTTCCCAAAACTCCAAAGCTGGATAAACAGCAAAGGGCAAATCCCTGTCCCAGGGCCCGCGGCTGGCACAGGATTTTATTGGATTTATTCCAGCTCCGTCTGGCCCAAGCTCAGGGCTGCTTCCTCCTGCTCCATAAATTTTCCTTTCTGCGATGATTTCTTCCCAAAAGTCAGAGGAGTTTGAAAAATATTTTCTTTTGGCCTTCCCAGCCATTCCTCCTTCCAGTTTGGGTTTTTTTTTAATTTTATTTTTGGCATCGGGAGCTTCTCGAGGGCAGCTCCAGAACCGGATCCTGGTGGGTTTTCCACAGGCTTTGGGCAATTCCTGAGGAAACGCTTTTCCCGCCTGGAGACGAATTCTGCAGCTGGGGATAAAGGCTGAGAATTCCAGGAGCTGGGGACAAACTCCTGGATGTGCTGTCCACCCCTGGGATAACCAATGTGCTGTCCACCCCTGGGATCACCAGATTCCTGCAGGCAGCGGGTGAAATCCCGGGATTTCCAGCAGGGATGGAGGAGAATTCCCTCAGCCGGGGGGATGTGGGGACCTCCTTGTCCCCAGCAGGAGGGACATGGCACAGGGCCGGGTGACACTGCAAAGGTGTCACTGCCAGGGTGCCACTGCCACCATTGTCACAGTGTCACCTCCATGGTGTCACTGCCAGGGTGCCACTGCCACCATTGTCACAGTGTCACCTCCATGGTGTCACTGCCTGGGTGCCACTGCCACCATTGTCACAGTGTCATCTCCATGGTGTCACTGCCAGGGTGCCACTGCCAGGGTGCCACTGCCACCGTTGTCACAGTGTCACCTCCATGGTGTCACTGCCAGGGTGCCACTGCCACCATTGTCACAGTGTCACCTCCATGGTGTCACTGCCACCATTGTCACAGTGTCACCTCCATGGTGTCACTGCCCAGGTGTCACTGCCACCATTGTCACAGTGTCACCTCCATGGTGTCACTGCCACCATTGTCACAGTGTCACCTCCATGGTGTCACTGCCAGGGTGTCCCTGCCACCATTGTCACAGTGTCACCTCCATGGTGTCACTGCCTGGGTGCCACTGCCACCATTGTCACAGTGTCACCTCCATGGTGTCACTGCCACCATTGTCACAGTGTCACCTCCGTGGTGTCACTGCCAGGGTGTCCCTGCCACCATTGTCACAGTGTCACCTCCATGGTGTCACTGCCTGGGTGCCACTGCCACCATTGTCACAATGTCACCTCCGTGGTGTCACTGCCCAGGTGTCCCTGCCACCATTGCCACTGCCCGGGTGTCACAGCCCGGGTGTCACAGCCCGGGTGTCACTGCCACCACCACCCCATCCTGTTCCTGATGCAATTCCCGATGGATCCGCGGCATTCCTGGGCACGGAGTCACCGGGACAGGGCCCGGCCTGGGCCAGGGGTGTGGGGAGCAGGGCCGGGATCCACAACATCCTCTTCCTCCTCCTCCTCCTCCTCCTGCAGAAAGGGAGCCGAGGATTGGGAAGAATCCTCGGGAAGAGCCAGAGGATCCCGCTGCCCACACCTGGGAGAGGACAGGGACAGGGATTGGGCCTCATCCAAAAGGAGTGGAGCAGAGGAAAGCTGGAAATTGGGAAACTGGGAAACTGGGAAATGGGAAAATCAGGAAATCAGGCATTTGGGAACTCGGGAAATGGGGAATTCGGGAACTCAGGAGATCAGGAGATCAGGAAATGGGGAATTTGGGAACTCAGGAGATCAGGAAATGGGGAATTTGGGAACTCAGGAGATCCCGCTGGGCTCCTCAAACGGAATCCCAGAGGATTTGGGAGGAGCAGGAGCAGCTCCATGGATCAGGCCCCGATCCCGGCTCCATCCCACGGGAACCACAGCAGAGTGACCCCGCGGGAGCTGCCCCTGCCCAAGGACCGAATCCAATCAATGTCGGCTTAATTAGCTACAAATTAATCTCTTTAATCAGCCGTTAATCGCAGCGCCCCGCACGGGGATCCCAAACCACCTGCAGCGCCCCAAATCCCGCCTGGGGGGAGCTCGGGACTCATTCCATGGATTTTCCAGCCTGGGGTCTCCCCCAGACCATCCCAGAGCTCCCGGTTCTGCTGCAGCTCCTGCAAAAACGCCCCGGGAGGCGCCAGGACCTGCGGAGAACCCGCTCCCACCTGGAAAAACCAGCTCCAGTCTCCTGAAAATCTGGTCCCCACAGAGGCACCGAGGAGCTGCTGCCGCCCGTCCGGACCCCGCGTCTCCCGGCCGGGATTCCAGCCTGGGAAAACAAAAACCCCGAACCCCGAACCGGCCCCAGACCCCAAACCAGCCCCAGACTACAAACCGGCCCCAAACTGGCCCTGAACATGCCCCAAACTGGCCCCAAAACGGCCCCAAACTGGCCCCAAACTGACCCCAAACCAGCCCCAGACTGGCCCCAAAACAGCCCCAAACTGGCCCCAAAACGGCCCCAAAACGGCCCCAAACTGGCCCAAAAAGAGCCCCAAACTGGCCCCAAACCAACCCCAAAACAGCCCCAAACCCCAAACCGGCCCCAAAATGGCCCCAAAACAGCCCCAAACTGGCCCCAAACCAACCCCAAAACAGCCCCAAACCAACCCCAAAACAGCCCCAAACTGGCCCCAAAAGAGCCCCAAACCGGCCACAGGGGGAAAAACTCAGAGTTTGATGGTTTAAAATATAATAATGAATTAAAACAAGATGGAGGGTTTAGGGTGCAGACTGAGTCCTTCTTTCCCACCTTCTTCATGGCCCTGGGTGGTAACTGGGTAGAAATTTTGGTAATTGGGTAGAAATTTTGGTAATTGGGTAGAAATTTTTGGTAATTGGGTAGATAAAACCTGTACTGCGTTTATTGGGATATTTTTGTAATTTGGTACAAAAAACCTGCACTGCGGTTATTTATTGGGGTATTTATTTTTGGGTAGATAAAACCTGCACTGCGGATATTAATTGGGGTATTTTTGTGATTTGGTACAAAACCCCTGCACTGTGGATATTAATTGGGGTATTTCTGTAATTTGGTACAAAAAACCTGCACTGCGGATATTAATTGGGGTATTTCTGTGATTGGGTAGATAAAACCTGCACTGTGGATATTAATTGGGGTATTTTTGTGATTTGGTACAAAACCCCTGCACTGCGGATATTAATTGGGGTATTTCTGTAATTTGGTATAAAAACCTGCACTGTGGCCGCGGGTGGTCGGTCATTGGGTTAAAAGCCAAAATAACCCAGGTGCCATTTCTTAATTGGAGAATTTATCTTTAAAGGGCCTCAGAGTCAGACCCGGAGCCATTTTCACTCTTTTTGCCAGAACTCACAACTTGTGAGACGGTGACAAAGATGAGAATTAATAAATGTCTCAGTCCCAGCACCAAACCCGTCTCTCGAGCGTTTAATCGCGGCTTTAACGGGAGAAAAGGAGATAAAAACCCGATTTTTCATCTCCCCTCGGAGCTGCTCCGTTCTGCAGGAGCCTTCCCCTGCTGCTCCGGGATTTTCCCACCGGGATCTGCCCATTCCATCAATCCTGAGCTGGTCTCTGATTAATCCCTGATTTAATTGAGTGAAATCAGAGGGATCTTTCCGGTGAATCTGCAGGTCTGGGCCTTCTGCTGTGGGAGATCCCTTTTGGTTATAAAATCACTTTTTTATTATAAAATCAATTTTCATTCCGTTCTATTCTGTTCTCTGCTGTTATATGATTACATTACATTATATTCTATTATAATGTAATATTATTATTATATTATAATTTTATGTTGTATTGTATTATAATATAATTTTAGTTTTTATTTTATACTGTATTATATTGTATTATATCGTATTATACTATATTGTATTGTATTATATTATGTTATGTTATATTATTTTTATTTTATATTGTATTGTATTATAGTATATCATGTTGTATTGAATTGTATTATAGTTATATTATATTATATTATATTATATATATTTTTTATTTTATTTTATTTTATTTTATTTTATTTTATTTTATTTTATTTTATTTTCTTATAAAATCCTTTTCTCGCTGTTGAATTTCTGCTGGTTTTCGGTTTGGGGTTTTTTTTTGTGTGTGATTTTCTCCTGCTGCAGGGACAAGGATCAGGGGAATTGTCTCACGGGGAAAATAAACAGGAGAAAAATAAACCCCTGGGGTGGGTCGGGTGCGAAGGGACCCCAAAAAATAATCCCAAAGAAGGGAAATGCCGAGGATCATCCTGGGCTCGGGAGGGTCAGGATTCCCTGGAATTACTGATTTTATTGGATTTTTCCTGCTTTTTGGGGGATTTTTTTCCAGTTTAAATCCTTCCCATTGCGGGTTCCGGCTGCGGGTGGGATTTTGGGAAAGGGCAAAAATTCCTGTAAATCCCATGGAAAAAGGAACAGGGTCTGGGTGAGAGGAGGAAAAATTCCACGGATGGAATCCTGAATTTCATCAGGGAATTTTGGGAAAGGGAAAAAAAATTCCTGTAAATCCCATGGAAAAAGGAACAGGGTCTGGGTGAGAGGAGGGAAAAATTCCACGGCTGGAATCCTGAATTTGGTCCCGGAATTCCCAAAGCCCGTCCCGGGGATGGCGGGAGAAGCCGGCTCTTAATTAGGGTTAATTAGAGGTTTGCCTTGTCCAGGGCGAGGGAGACCCTGTGTGGAGAGCGGGAGCAGCACAGGCCCCGGAACGGCCGGAAAATTCCCCTTTTCTGGCAAAAAAACCCCAAAAAACCTGGAAAAATAAAAATTAAAATAAATTTTCTTTTTCTACTTCCTTTTTTTTTTTTTTTTTTTTTTTTTTTTTTTTAATTTCTTTCTTTTTTTTTAATTTTTTTTAGATTTTATTTTGGGGATGAAATTTCTTCTTAAACCCGACTTAGTCCCGGATTTAATCAACCCAATCCCGGATTTAATCAACTTAATCCTGGATTTAATCAACCTAAACCCAGATTAAATCTCTCAAATTAAGGGATTATTTTTAATCTATTTTGGATTTCTCATTCAAGGATGGGGAGGGGAGCAGCAAAGAGGTTTTATCGGGAATTAAAGATTCTGCTTCAGTTCATTAAAAAATGGGTGAATTCCATTGTGTTTCTGGAGTTTAAATAAAAAAACAGGATTTTTTTTTGTGGTTCCCAGGAGAGAAAAAATCCCGGGAATTTGACCGGGGAATTGGAGGGAATTTACTGTGAATTTATTGTGAATTTACAGGTAAATTACTGAGAATTTATTGGGAATTTATTGGGAATTTACAGGGAATTTACTGGGAATTTATTGGGAACTTATTGTGAATTTACTGTGAATTTATTGTGAATTTACAGGGATTCCCAATAAATTCCCTGTAAATTCCAAAAAAATTCCCAATAAATTCCCAATAAATTCCCAATAAATTCACTGTAAATTCCCAATAAATTCACTGTAAATTCACTGTAAATTCCCTGTAAATTCCCAATAAATTCCCAATAAATTAAACAATCCCGACCCTTTTCCTGCCCTGGGCTGCATAAAATCGAAATATTTCCAGGAATTGCCTCAGGAATAAACCCGGGATTCCCTGGGCCCTGTCCTGTCCCTTCACTGAGGGTAAATTGATTTAAATTGATTTAAATTGGTGTTAAATTGATGTTAAATTGATGGCAAATAAACATTTTCTGGAATGATCCGAGGCCGTAATTATCTGTGAAAAGTCGGGATATTCCACCCCAGAGAGGAGAAATTCTGTATCCTCCAAGGATAATTTTAAAATTGTAATTTTAAAATAAATTTATAAATGATATAAATGATATAAATGATATATATAAATTATATAAATTTTATATTCTGCTCCAAGAAGGACAAATTGTCTTCCTGGTTCACCGACGACTTCCAAGCCCAGAATCCTCTGGAAAATATTGGGGAAAATCAGGATATTCCACCCCAGGGAGAAAAAATTCTATATCCTCCAAGGATATAAAAAACGATAAAATTTATAAATTTATAAGTTATATTAATTTTATATTCTGCTCCGAGGATTATAAATTATATTCCGGCTTCACAAACCACCTCCAAATGCAGATTTTTCCGGGAAAACGCTGCGGGAAGTCGGGACACGGAGCCGTGGGGACACGGAGCCGTGGGGACACGGAGCTGTGGGGACACGGAGCCGTGGGGACACGGAGCCGTGGGGACACGGAGCGGTGTCAGCAGGACACAGGCCCCGGTGACATCAGCCCGGCCCCGGTGACATCAGCCCGGCCCCGCAGAGCCGGTCCCGCCACGTGTCCCCACCCGGCGACGGCGACAGCGCCAGCAGCGCCCGTGGGGACAGGGACACGCCCGGGCACGGGGGACAGTGAGGGGACAGTGTGGGGACAGTGCGGGGACAGTGAGGGGACAGTGCAGAAAGTGAGGGGACAGTGTGGGGACAGTGTGGGGACAGTGTGGGGACAGTGTGGGGACAGTGAGGGGACAGTGTGGGGGCAGTGCAGAGAGTGAGGGGACAGTGTGGGGACAGTGAGGGGACAGTGTGGGGACAGTGAGGGGACAGTGTGGGGGCAGTGTGGGGACAGTGAGGGGACAATGAGGGGACAATGCAGAGAGTGAGGGGACAGTGCGGGGACAGTGAGGGGACAGTGAGGGGACAGTGCAGAGAGTGAGGGGACAGTGAGGGGACAGTGAGGGGACAGTGAGGGGACAGTGAGGGGACAGTGAGAGGACAGTGTGGGGACAGTGAGGGGACAGTGGGGGACAGTGGGGACAGTGAGGGGACAGTGTGGGGACAGTGCAGGGACAGTGAGGGGACAGAGCGGGGACAGTGGGGACATTGCAGGGACAGTGGGGGACAGTGGGGACAGTGAGGGGACAGTGAGAGGACAGTGAGGGGACAGTGTGGGGACAGTGGGGGACAGTGGGGACAGTGAGGGGACAGTGAGAGGACAGTGAGGGGACATTGGGGACAGTGAGGGGACAGCGCTGCTCCATCCCTGTCCCTGCCAAAAACTCCGGGGTTGGCTCCTGGGGTTTTGTCCCCAGGGACAGCCGGGGTCACCGCAGGCCGAGGTGACAAGGGGACACCCCAAAGCCACCCCGTGTCCCCCGGCTCCTCTCACCCGGGGCTTTGGTTCCTTTTCCCTCAGGATTTGATGGAGACTCCACCAATTTCCTGGGAATTCCTAATTAACCCCCCCCCCCCAGGCCCTTTGTTGTCCCCACCCCATTGTCCCCGAGGTCACCGGGTCACCTCCGCCGCCAGGTGAAGTTCCGGGGCCGCCTTTGATGCCGAGGGGCCGGAATTCCAGCGGGATCTTCCCACCCCCGGCCGGGCCCTCACAGCTTGTCTCTCCTTAATTAATTTTTTTTTTTTCATTTTCTTTGTTAATTATCAAATCCTCCTGCTGGGGAGTCACTGTCACCCTGCTGGGCCCCGAGGTGTCACCCCGCGTGTCCCCCGGCTCCTTTGGGAGCACAATTCCAAGGTTTTGGAGCACAATTCCAAGATGATTTATGACTTCTAAACTCTCCCAGACACAGGGGCGGATTTTGGGGTCAGGATTTTTCCAGAGGGTCCCTCGAGGTCGGGAAGTTTTGGGGTCAGGATGATTCCAGGGTTTTTCCCCAGCTCAGGAAGTTTTGGGGTCAGGATGGTTCCAGGGTTTTTTTCCCCAACTCGGGAAGTTTTGGGGTCAGGATGATTCCAGGGGTTTTCCAAGCTCGGGAAGTTTTGGGGTCAGGATTTTTCCAGGGGGATGTTTTAGGATATTCAGCGCAGGCAGATCCCGAGGGAATGTGAATCCCGAAGCGGGAATCGCTGCCCGAGCCCCGGCTGATCCTCCCGTGGACAGTTCCCGGGATCAGCCAACCCAGCGGGAAGCAAAGCTGGAAAAATCGGGAATTCCGGCCCGGCTGGGAACAGGAGGGAAGGGCTCGGAAGGGATGGGTCAGAACAGCCCAAAACCCTAAAAAGGAGCCGGGATTTGTCCCAGGAGCTCCCCGGGCTCCCTCGGGCCTCCACAGACTGGGAGGGAATTCCAGGGACTGGGAGGAACTGGGCTGGAATTCCACAGATTGGGGGAAATTGGGCTGGAATTCCACAGATTAGGGAGGAATTGGGCTGGAATTCCACAGATTAGGGGGAATTGGGCTGGAATTCCACAGATTGGGGGGAATTGGGCTGGAATTCCACAGATTAGGGGGAATTGGGCTGGAATTCCACAGATTGGGGGGAATTGGGCTGGAATTCCACAGATTGGGGGGAATTGGGCTGGAATTCCAGGGCCTGGGGAGGAATTCCCTCCTGTCCTCCCACCCCTGCGGAGAACGATGGAAATCCTCAGGGAAAAGCCAAAACCCCCTTTAAAAAATCCCCCCAAAGCCCCAAATCCCGACATTCCTGAGCCTGGGGGATTCCGGGGGGATCCGGGGGGATCCGGGGGGATCCGGAGGGATCCAGGAGGATCCAGAGGGATGGAAGAGCCTCAATCCCGCAGCTCTGAGTGCTCAGCCCGGGACAGGCGCCGATTCCTTTGACTTCTCAGCAGCTTTAGGGATTTTTTTAAAATGTATTTAATTTTTTTTTTTTTTTTTTTTTTTTTTTTTTTTGCTGTTGGGAAGGATTTCATCAGAAAAACACGGAGAGGCTCCAAGTCCTGCCCTGGAACAGCCCGCGGACATTCTGGCCGCGGCGGCAGCCAAAGGGAGGCACCTCCTGAGCTGCTGCTGCTCCGCGACTTCCAAGGAAACTTTTCCCGGCTCTGCAGAAATTCCCAGCGCGGCTCCTGCTCAGGGAGGTTCCCGCAGGTAAATTCCTGCCTCGGTGCCGCAAAAACCCGCCGAAAAGGGAATGGATTATAAATGAAAAGAAATTTAAATGAATTAATAAATGGGGGATAATTAATAAATGGAGATTTTTTTTTTTCGGGAGGTTTTTGTGGGAAAGAGCGAGAAGGGGAGAAGGGAGCAGAGGGGGAAAAGCGGGATGGGTCAGGGGAGCTCCCAGGGAGTCACTGTCCCTGTCCCTGTCCCTGTCCCCGTGCCCTGTCCTGTCCCTGTCCTGTCCCTGTCCCTGTCCTGTCCCTGTCCCTGTCCCTGTCCCTGTCCCTGTCCCCTGTCCCTGTCCCTGTCCCCATTCCTGTCCCCTGTCCCTGTCCCTGTCCCTGCCCACGTCCTTTTCCCTGTCCCCATTCCTGTCCCTGTCCTGTCCCTGCCCACGTCCCCGGCTCCCTGACCTGCATTTCTGGGATGTCGCAATGGCGGGACGCGCTGGGAGCCCGGCAGTGCCACCCCCTGGGCTGCGACACCGGGGACACCGGGGACAGGGCAGTGCCACCCCCTGGGCTGCGACACTGGGGACACCGGGGACAGGGCAGTGCCACCCGCCGGGATGTGACACCGGATAGAGGGCAGTGCCACCCTCTGGGATATGGCACAGGGGACACAGGGGACAGGGCAGTGCCACCCCCTGGGCTGCGACAGCGGGGACAGGGCAGTGTGACACCGGATAGAGGGCAGTGCCACTCACCGGGATGTGGCACAGGGGACACCGGGGACAGGGCAGTGTCACCCCCTGGGCTGCGACACCGGGGACAGGGCAGTGCCACCCCCTGGGATGGGACACCGGGGACACCGGGGACAGGGCAGTGCCACCCGTGGGATGTGACACCGGGGACAGGGCAGTGCCACCCCCCGGGATGTGACACAGGGGACAGGGCAGTGCCACCCGCAGGATGTGGCACAGGGGACACGTGGTGGCCCAGCCCAGGCCGCAGGGTGGGACGAACCCTCTGGATTTAGGGCCAAAGAGTTTAAAAAAGGAGCCGGAGCGGCTCCAGACCGCGGCCGCCCACGGCGGGAGCTGAGCGCGGCCGTCCCGGAATAATTCCTGGGGGACATCCAAATCCCAAACCTCAGAGCGCCTGGACACGCCCCAGGGGGCTGGGTTCTGTGTCCCCAGAGCCGCCCGGGGCTGCAGGGCCCACAGAGAGCTCAGAGCCCACAGATCCTACAGACCCTACAGAGCCTACAGACACCATACACCCCACAGACCCCACAGAGCCCTCAGAACCCACAGACCCTACAGACCCCACAGACCCTACAGACCCTACAGACCCTACAGACCCTACAGACCCCATACACCCCACAGACCCTACAGACCCTACAGACCCTACAGAGCCCATACACCCCACAGACCCTACAGAGACCTCAGAGCCCACAGATCCTACAGACCCTACAGATCCTACAGACCCCACAGACCCTACAGACCCCACAGACCCTACAGACCCCACAGACCCTACAAACCCCATACACCCCACAGACCCCATACACCCCACAGATCCTACAGACCCCACAGACCCCATACACCCCACAGATCCCACAGAGCCCACAGAGCCCTCAGAGCCCCCAGATCCTACAGACCCTACAGACCCCATACACCCCACAGACCCTACAGACCCTACAGAGCCCCCAGACCCTACAGACCCTACAGATCCTACAGGCCCCATACACCCCACAGATCCCACAGAGCCCTCAGAGCCCACAGACCCTACAGACCCTACAGATCCTATAGACCCTACAGAGACCCCAGATCCCACAGATCCTGCAGATCCCACAGACCCCGCACACCCCACAGACCCTACTGACCCTACAGACCCCATACACCCCACAGACCCTACAGAGCCCACAGAGCCCTCAGAGCCCACAGACCCTACAGACCCTACAGACCCCATACACCCCACAGACCCTACAGAGCCCACAGAGCCCTCAGAGCCCACAGACCCTACAGACCCTACAGACCCCATACACCCCACAGATCCCACAGAGCCCTCAGAGCCCTCAGAGCCCACAGACCCTACAGACCCTACAGAGACCCCAAATCCCACAGATCCTACAGATCCTACAGAGCCCCCAGCCCCGTCCCTGTGCCCCCACAGACCCCACAGAGCCCACAGACCCCACAGCTCCTACAGTGTCCCCTGAGCCCAGCCCGGTGTCCCTGAGCCTGAGCAGTGCAGGAGCAGGAGGGGAATGGCCGGCGCTGATTTAGCTGGAATTTCTGGAATTGGCCGGAATTGGCCGGAATTGGCCGGAATTGGCCGGAATTTCTCTGCCGAGCTGGGCCGGAACCCCAGAAGCTCCAGCCCTGAGCCTCATTCCCTGGATAACGGGGCCAGGCTCCGGTGTCCCCCGGGCCCGGGTTCGGAATGTTCGGGCCCCTTCCCGCTCCATTCCCGCTCCATTCCCGCTCCATTCCCGCGGTGCGCTGGGGTGTCACCTGGGGTGTCACCTGGGGTGTCACCTCCGCTCCCGAGTGTCACCTCAGCTCTTGAGTGTCACCTGTGCTCCCAAATGTCACCCCCACACCTGTCACGCCCGCTCTGCTCCCAAGTGTCACCTCCACTCCTGAGTGTCACCTGAGTCCTGATTCCCAGATTCCCAATTCCCGGATTCCCGGATTCCCAGATTCCAAATTCCTGGTTCCCAATTCCCAGATTCCCAATTCCCAGAATCCTGGATTCCGGATTCCCGGATTCCTAGATTCCAAATTCTCGGGTTCCCAATTCCCAGATTCCCAGATTCCCAGATTCCCAGATTCCCAGATTCCTAGATTCCCAATTCCCAGATTCCCACTTCCCGGATTCCCAGATTCCAAATTCCCAATTCCCAATTCCCAGATTCCCACTTCCCAGATTCCCGGATTCCCAATTCCCCATTCCCAGATTCCCGGATTCCCCCTGCTCCTCGGACCCGGCGCTGGACACAATCCCGAGGATCCCTTTCCCATGAGCTGGATCCGCGCGGGCTGAGCTCATTCCCGACACTCCACAGCTCCAGGGATCCCAGCTCGGACGGGATCCCGATCCCGAGGCTGGGGCAGCTCCAGGATTCGGGATGAGCGCGCCGGGAGCCGGGATGTCTCGGCGCCCACGAGGAAGGAAAGGCGCGGGGAATAAACCAGCTCCTTATCGGGGCCCGGGATCAGCGCAGGGCTCCGAGCCCGCGGCTCTCCCCGCAGCTCCGCGCCGGCCCGTGCACGGAGCGCAATTAGCGCCGCCTCTTAATGAGCTTCCAGCCGCAGCCGCCAGGGAATTGGCCGCGCCTCCTCTCGCCGGGGAATTGTTCGCTCAGGCGCCGTCCCCGCTGCCAGCAGGGCCACCTATGGAGCAGGAAAACACGGCTCCAGACTGCGCCGGCACCTCCCGCGGCCCTTATCTCATCCCGGAGCCTTTATCTCATCCCGGAGCCTTTATCTCATCCCCGAGCCCTGATCTCATCTCGTCCCGGAGCCTGGGAGCGGCTCCTCCCCGCGGATCTCCCTCGCAGCCCGGGATCCCTGAGCTCACACCGGCCTCTGCTTCCCACCCCAATCCCAAATCCCAAATCTCCAATCCCCGATCCCCAATCGCAAATCCCCAATCCCCAATCCCCAATCCCCAATCCCCAATCCCATATCCCAAATCTCCAATCCCCAATCCCCAATCTCCAATCCCAAATCCCAAATCCCATATCCCATATCCCATATCCCATATCCCAAATCTCCGATCCCCGATCCCCGATCCCCAATCGCAAATCGCAAATCCCCAATCCCCAATCTCCAATCCCAAATCCCCAATCCCAAATCCCAAATCCCCGATCCCCAATCCCAAATCCCCAATCGCAAATCCCCAATCCCAAATCCCATATCCCAAATCTCCAATCCCCGATCCCAAATCTCCAATCCCCGATCCCCAATCGCAAATCACAAATCCCAAATCCTCAATCCCATATCCCAAATCTCCAATCCCCAATCCCAAATCCCAAATCTCCAATCCCCGATCCCCAATCCCCAATCCCCAATCCCATATCCCATATCCCATATCCCAAATCTCCAATCCCCGATCCCAAATCCCCAATCCCATATCCCAATTCCCAATCCCATATCCCCAATCCCCAATCCCCAATCCCAAATCCCCAATCCCAAATCCCCAATCCCCAATCCCCAATCCCCAATCCCTGATCCCCAATCCCCTTCCCCGCTCTCCAGGCTGGGAAAAGCAGCCCCAGGACAAGGATCAAACCCCGGGAGAGTTTTTCCCGGCCCTGCCACCGCCACCTGCGCTGTCCCCGCGGGTGTCACCTCACCCTGGTGGCGCTTTTTGGGGCTCTTCCCAACCCCTGGGAGGCCGCGGGATGCCAGGCCGGGAAATCCCTACCGGGGCTGGAATTCCCGATGGGCTCCTTGGGACCACAGCAACAGCAGCTCCCGAAATTCCGTGGGCCCTTTTCCTGCCCTCGCTGCTCATCCCGCGGGGAAATCCCGGGGAAGGCTGGAGGGGCTGCGATGGGGCAGGACCCGGGGGGTTAATCTGCAGCCAGGGTTAATCCCTGTCCTGCTCCCGAGGTCCTCACCGGGGTGGAAATGACCTTTCCCAAACTTTATCCCAAATTCCTGCTCCCCAGCCCCTCACCAGGGGGAAAAGGATCTTTCCCAAACCTCAGCCCCAAATTCCTCCTCTCCAGCCCCTCACCAGGGAGGAAAGGATCTTTTCCAATCTTTATCCCAAATTCCTGCTCCTCCAGCCTCTCAACAGAGAGAAAAGGACCTTTCCCAAACCTCAGCCCCAAATTCCTCCTCTCCAGCCCCTTACCGGGGAGGAAAGGACCTTTTCCAAACTTTATCCCAAATTCCTGCTCCTCCAGCCCCTCACCAGGGAGGAAAGGGTCTTTTCCAAACATTATCCCAAATTCCTGCCCCTCAGCCCCTCACCAGGGAGGAAAGGATCTTTCCCAAACCTCAGCCCCAAATTCCTGCTCCTCCAGCCTCTCACCGGGGAGGAAAGGACCTTTTCCAAACTTTACCCCAAATTCCTGCTCCCCAGGCCCTGTCTTGCTCCTCCAGCCCCTTATCAGAGAGAAAAGGATTTTCTCCGAACCTCAGCCCCAAATTCCTGCCCCTCAGCCCCTCACCAGGAAGAAAAGGATTTTCTCCAAACCCCATCCCAAATTCCTGCTCCTCCAGCCTCTCACCAGAGAGAAAAGGATCTTTTCCAGTCTTTATCCCAAATTCCTGCTCCTCCAGCCCCTCACTGGGGAGGAAAGGGTCTTTTCCAAACTTTATCCCAAATTCCTCCTCTCCAGCCCCTTACCGGGGAGGAAAGGATCTTTTCCAAACTTTATCCCAAATTCCTGCCCCTCAGCCCCTCACCGGGGAGGAAACGACCTTTCCCAGACCCCATCCCCAGTTCCTGCTCTCCAGCCCGATCCCAGGGCGTGTTCCCTGCCCGGGGCCGGTTTTGGGCAGGTTTCCTGCCCTTCACCCCGGGCTCAGGAGGAGTTCAAAGCCCTCCTTTGTTCGGGGGACCCGGGGTCTGAGGGAAAGGAGCGTTCCCTGGGCCTGGAATGCTGCCCCGGGCCTCAGTTTCCCCTCTGGAAGGAGGATCCGGCCTGGAACATTCCCAGAGCTTTCTTTGGGTCCATTCCCTGCTTTGAACAGTCGGTGATTTTTGGGGGCCGGGTTCGGGATGTGCCCAGAGCTCCTCCTTTGGGGCAAATCCTGGAATTCCCAGCGCAGAGATTTATTCCTGTCCCAAGATCTCCCCGACCCGAACATCCCCGGGGATCCTGGAGGAGATTCTCCCGATTTCCTGAAGGGAACATCCCAGAGGAATGGTTTGACACCAGCAATCCCAAAAAACCCGCTCTGAGGAGATCCTGGAGCATCCCAAAGTCCAGGATTGTCCCGGCCGGGGCCTCTGCTCCAGGGGAGATCCGGGCAGACAATTCCCGTCCTTTCCCTGCTCGGCCATTCCATGAAATCCCTCGGGACAAAGTCCCCGTGGGAGTTTTCCTGGCGGTTCCCAGGATTCCCCACCGGGAACGGAGACACGGAACCCGATCCAGGAATTCTGGGAGTCCCTGAGGGATCCCTGGGGAAAATCCCCCTGAGCCTGGATGTGATCCCAGAGAGGAGCCCGGGCACCTCTCCCAGCCCGGGATTTATTGGGATTTATTGGGATTTATTGGGATTTATTGGGATTTATCTCCCCCCTCTGAGGTCAGGAACTTTTCCAAGGGGTGATTCCAGGAGCCTCCTGCTGCTGCGGGAAAAGCCGGAGGGATTTTTTCCTGCTCCCAGCGAGGAAAATCCCTCCTGGAATTTCCTCCCCTGCAGCTCCCGGGGAGCAGCGGGCTCCGGCCGGTGGGAATTGCGCCGGGAAAAGACCCAAAAATCCGCTCCCAAACCCCTCGGAGAGGCCGCGCATCCCCCGGGAGCGGAGCAGGGAAGGAATCCCGAAGCTCTGGGAAGGGTTAATCCCATCCGGGGGAGTCTTTTCCAAAGCCGAGCTCATCCCGGTGCCGACCGCAGCCTCCAAATCCTGCCGGGGAAAAAAAAAATCTAAAAAAAAAAAAATCAAAAGTCTCCTGGCGCTGCAAAGTCAGACTTGTTCCCGAGGAGCGGCTCCGGTGTCACCTGTCAGGGCCGGGGACGCCTCCGGGGATGCGGCATCGAGTTACGGGACAGGAACCGCCGCTGGAATTGGCCGCGGCTCCCGGCCCGCCGCATTCCAGCTCCAAAAAAAAAAAAAAAAAAAAAAAAAAAAAAAATTAAAAAAAAAATTAAAACTGAAAGAAAAAAAAAAAAGAAGGCGCCGGGCTTTGATGTCCCGCTCCGTCTGCACCGCACGGAGCCGGAGCTGACAGTTCCCTGCCGCAGCCTCCTCGCAGCGCCGGCAATCCAAGGCCGGGAGGGGCGGCGTGAAAGCGGAGCCGGGAGCTGCCGGCCACCGGAGGCCCCGGGAGCGCGGCCCGGCTGCGGGACGGGAGCGGGAAGGAGCCCGAGCCTTTGGAGGGCGGCCGGAGCGGCTCGGCAGTGCCCTGGGAACGGCCTCGGAGCAGCCCCGGGCCGGAGCCGCCGAGGGAATCGGGCTCCGGGCAGGAATCTCCCGGCAGCTGGAGCCAAAAAGGGGCAGCTCCGGGTCGGGGCTGTGCCCCCGGGGGCTGCTCCCCGCGCAGGGATGCTCCAGATGTTGGGAACAGCTGGAGAGCCGCGCTGGGATCTCCCGGCTCCTTCCCGCAGCGCCCTCGGTGCTTTGTGGCCGAGCTCCGGCCGGGATCATCCTTCCCTTTGCAGCGCCCCGTTCCCGGCTCCGACCCGCTCGCAATTCCCGGTTCCTGCGGCTGAGGAGGCGGAAAATCCGATTCCGACGGCTCGGAGCTTCCCCCGGCCGCGGGGGGAGGACGGGCGCCGGCTTTTGGGGTGCGCTGGGCGCGATCCAAGCGCCGCTGTGCCGAGCCTGCTGCTGCCTGCCCACGGCAGCGGGCACCGGGAGCGCAGCCAGCCCCGGATTCCTTGGAATTGTGCCGCGGGATCCTGGGTGGCGGAGCCCCCGAGCCGCCCCGAGGGGCAGGACGGGCTCGGGAGGTGCCGCCGCTGCTCCTCCTCCTCCTCGCCTCAAATCCCGGGTTTGGGACCAGCGGCTCCGGCTGTGCACAGCCCCGCGCTGTCACCCTTCCTGGGGGATGTCGAGGTCCCGGCGGCTCCCGGAGCCCTGCGGATTCTCTGTCCCTCTGTCCCTGTCCCCATCCCTGTCCCTCTGACCACGCCCCTGTCCCCTTGTCCTTGCCCCATGTCCCTGTCTCCCTACGTCCCTGTCCTCCTGTCCCCATGCCCCCGTGTCCCTGTCCCCCTGTCGCTGCCCCATGTCCATGTCCCTGTCCCCCTGCCCCTGTCTCTCTGTCCATGTCCCTGTCTCCCCATGTCCCTCTGTCTCTGTCCCCCTATCCCTGTCGCCGTCCCCCTATCCCTGTCCCTCTGTCCCTGTCTCCCCATGTCCCCGTCCCTCTGTCCCCATCCCTGTCCCTCTGACCATGCCCCTGTCCCTATCCCTGTCCCCCGTCCCCGTTCCTGTCCCCATGTCCATGTCTCTGTCTCCCTGTCTCTCTGTCCTGTCCTGTCCCCATCCCTGTCCCTCTGACCATGTCCCTGTCCCCATGTCCCTGTCCCTGTCCCGGTGTCCCGGCAGCCCATCCCGCCGGGAATTGCGGCTGTCCCCGGAGCCGGGATGAGCAGTGGAGGATAAAATCTTTTCCTGCGCCGGGGCCGTAACTGGAACCGGCTGCGCGGGAATTCTGCTCCAGAGGCAGCGGGGGGTGGGCCGGCCCCGGCTGGGAACTGGGAGTGCTGGGAGCACTGGGATGTACTAGGACCTCTGGGAGCACTGGGATGTACTGGGAGCGCACTGGCGGCACTGGGAGCACTGGGAATGCCGTAGGAGGGTGCTGGGAGCACTGGGAGGGCACTAGGAGGGCACTAGGAGGACACTGGGATGCACTGGGATGGCACTGGGATGGCACTGGGAGCACTGGGATGGAACCGGGAGCACTGAGATGGCACAGGGATGCACAGGGATACACTGGGAGCACGAGGATGCACTGGGATGCACTGGCAGGGCACTGGGATGCACTGGGATGCACTGGGAGGGCACTAGGAGGACACTGGGAGCACTGGGATGGCAGTGGCAGGACACTGGGAGCACTGGGAGCACTGGGATGCACTGGGATGCACTGGGAGCACTGGGATGGCAGTGGCAGGACACTGGGAGCACTGGGAGCGGCCGGGGCTGACCGCCAGCCCTCCCAGCGGCTCCGGCTCCTCCCGGCCCTTTGGGAGCCGGGATTTGGCCCTTCCCGAGGCCGGCACCTTCCCCGGCTCATCCTGCGGGGGCTGCGGGGAGGGAGAGGAAGGGAAACCCAAAAATATCCCCGAAACGTCTGTAATTACAGAGGGCAGCGGCAGCTCCGGGCTCTGCTCCCGAGGAACGGGGCGGGGAGAGATTCCGGGAAAGATCCTCCGTGTCCTGAGCCCAAAATCCCTGCGGGGGACCCCGGGGTGCAGGGAAAAGGGGGAGCCCTGTGACAGCCAAAACCTCCTGGGCTGGCCTGGGGTGTCCCCGACCTGTCCTGGAGTGTCCTGGAGTGTCCCCAACCTGTCCTGGGGTGGCCTGGAGTGTCCTGGAGTGTCCTGGAGTGTCCCCAACCTGGCCTGGAGTGTCCTGGAGTGACCTGGGGTGTCCCTGACCTGTCCTGGAGTGTCCTGGGGTGTCCTGGGGTGTCCTGGAGTGTCCCCAACCTGTCCTGGGGTGGCCTGGGGTGTCCCAGCCTGGCCTGGCCTGTCCTGGATGTGCATTTTTGGTGGAAAAAGCTCATCCTAAGGCTCCTCTTTTTTCCTGCGAATTCCCATTCCTTTCCTCTCCCACTGGGAAGGAGGCCAGGAGCCACCATTCCCGTTATCACTTTGGGATGAGGATTCCATCCATCAGTGGATCCATCCCTCTGTGGGCCTCAGAGGTTTCAGCCTGCTGCCACCTGCACTTCTCCTTTTCCTCAAGGGAAAACTTCTCCAGAGAGTTTTTCCTCAAAACCATCTGCGGAAACAACTATTCTTTTCGAAAAGATTTTTTTTTTTTTTTTTTGTCCAGCTGCTGTTTTTGGCGTTTCTCTGGTTTAACCCATGGGCTCAGAGAGGGGTCGTTCCTATTCACCAATCGTGTTAAATCTCTGTGGAAATGCCTTATAAAAGTAAGAATAAAAACCTTTTCTCTGTGCTCTTTGCCTTCTGAGATATTTGGAGTCTTTCGTGTTTTGCAGTGACATCTATCCCTGGATCCTCCATCTCTGGATTCTCCATCCCTGGATCCTCCATCCCTGGATCCAACCCTCCACATATCCTCCATCCATCCATCCATCCATGGATTCATCCATCCAATCCCCCCCGGATCCATCCCTCCCTGGATCCTCCATCCATGGATTCATCCATCCAGTCCCTCCCTGGATCTTCCATCCTGGATCCTCCATCCCTGGATCCATCCAATCCCTGGATCCATCCCTCCATCCCTGGATCCATCCAATCCCTGGATCCATCCCTCCATCCCTGGATCCTCCATCCCTGGATCCATCCCTCCCTAGAACCTCCATCCATGGATTCATCCATCCAGTCCCTCCCTGGATCTTCCATCCCTGGATCCTCCATCCCTCCATCCCTGGATCCATCCAATCCCTGGATCCATCCAATCCCTGGATCCATCCAATCCCTGGGTGACTCACAGGGAGCAGCAGCAGCTCCCGGTGAATCACCGGGAAAACTTCCTGCTCCACGGGATCCGTGGGTGGGGTTCCCCCGGGGGACCCCAGTGCTCCCCCAGTGCCCACCCAGTGCCCACCCAGTGCCCACCCAGTGCCATCCCAGTGCCATCCCAGTGCCCACCCGGTGCCCTCCCAGTGCCCACCCAGTGCCCTCCCAGTGCCCTCCCAGTGCCCACCCAGTGCCCTCCCAGTGCTCCCCCAGTGCCCTCCCAGTGCCCACCCAGTGCTCACCCAGTGCCCACCCAGTGCCCACCCAGTGCCCTCCCAGTGCCCACCCAGTGCCCTCCCAGTGCCCACCCAGTGCCCACCCAGTGCCCTCCCTGTGCTCACCCAGTGCTCACCCAGTGCCCTCCCAGTGCCCTCCCAGTGCCCACCCAGTGCCCACCCAGTGCTCACCCAGTGCCCTCCCAGTGCCCTCCCAGTGCCCACCCAGTGCCCACCCAGTGCCCTCCCTGTGCTCACCCAGTGCTCTCCCAGTGCCCACCCAGTGCCCTCCCAGTGCCCACCCAGTGCTCTCCCAGTGCCCTCCCAGTGCCATCCCAGTGCCCTCCCAGTGCCATCCCAGTGCCCTCCCAGTGCCCACCCAGTGCCCTCCCAGTGCTCTCCCAGTGCCCTCCCAGTGCCCTCCCAGTGCCCACCCAGTGCCCACCCAGTGCCCACCCAGTGCCCACCCAGTGCCCTCCCAGTGCTCTCCCAGTGCCCTCCCAGTGCCCACCCAGTGCCCACCCACTGCCCACCCACTGCCCTCCCAGTGCCCACCCAGTGCCCTCCCAGTGCCATCCCAGTGCCATCCCAGTGCTCACCCAGTGCCCACCCAGTGCCCTCCCAGTGCCCACCCAGTGCCCTCCCAGTGCCCTCCCAGTGCCATCCCAGTGCCCACCCAGTGCCCACCCAGTGCCCACCCAGTGCCCTCCCAGTGCCCACCCAGTGCTCTCCCAGTGCCCTCCCAGTGCTCTCCCAGTGCCCTCCCAGTGCCATCCCAGTGCCATCCCAGTGCTCTCCCAGTGCCATCCCAGTGCCATCCCAGTGCTCTCCCAGTGCCCACCCAGTGCCCACCCAGTGCCCACCCAGTGCCCTCCCAGTGCCCTCCCAGTGCCCTCCCAGTGCCATCCCAGTGCCATCCCAGTGCTCTCCCAGTGCTCACCCAGTGCTCTCCCAGTGCCCGGACACTTCTGGGGGCTCTGTGCAGGGAAAACCTTCCCTGGATGATCCCGGCACCGTGGGATGGTGTTTGGGATCCCAGTTTGGGATCTTTTGGGAACCTCCTCACCGGCAGAGGAGACACAAAAATAGGGGGAAAAAGGGAAAAATAGGGGAGGAAAAAGGGGAAAAAAGGGGGGGAAAAAGGGAAAAAAAGGGGGAAAAAAGGGGGAAAAAAGGGGGAAAAAAGGGGGAAAAAGGGGAGAAAAAGGGAAATAAAGGGAAAAAAAGGGAAAAAAAAAAGGGAAAAAAAGGGAAAAAAGAGTCCCTGAGCTGAGCTAAACTCCAGCTATGGGTGCGTTATCCACACAATTCCCAGCCCATCCCGATCTCATTCCCATCCCATTCCCATGCCCATTCCCATTCCCAGCCCCGGGAGCAGCCGAGGAGGAATCCCCTGGAAGCAGGAGCAGGGGCAGGATCAGGAGCAGGGGCAGGAGCAGGAGCAGGAGCAGGGTGGGAAGGTCGGGGCTCCCCCAGGGAAGGGGAACCAGGAGCACACAGCCCATGGAATGTTCTGGACCTGCCGGGATTCACCGGGATCATCCCGGGACAGGGGAGAGGGCCCGGAGCTGCTCCCAGCCCAGCCCAGGCTGGGATCTCCCGGTGATCCTCCGGTGATCCTCCACATCTGGGAACGGCTCAAACACCCCAGAGCAGCCCAGGAATTTCCCCTCTCCCCCAAATCCCTCTTTTTGTGCCCAGAAACCCGGGATAAATTCCCAGGCCCAGCCCCGAGCTGCCGGGAGTTCTTTGCCCGGGGAAGCAGCACCCTCTGCTGCCCTTCCCGGAGATCCGGGCCCTGGAAAACCTCGGGAAGGAATTCTTAACTTTTTCCCCTCTCTGACATTTCCACGGGGGAGTTCGGCTCGTGAGGAATTCGCTGGAATTGCCCCAAATCCCCCCTTTTATTTATTTTTTTCTGGGATCCAGCTCCAGGCTCAGGCTCCAGAGGCAGGAGAAAGTCCCAATTCCCTGCTCAGGTCAGGAAAAGGGAATCCCAGGAGTGTCCAAACTGGGAGAACTGGGAAGAGCAGGAGGCGATGAGGGGCTGGAATGGGTTTTGGAGAGGAAATGTGGAAATTCCATCCCCGGAGGGGTCCAAGGACGGGGTTTGGGACACCCTGGGGTAGGAATCCTGCCCAGGGCAGGGGCTGGGAATGGCTGGGATTTAACCTCCATCCCAAAGGCAGGGACATTCCAGCTCCCGGGACGGTGATGAGGGGCTGGAATGGGTTTTGGAGAGGAAATGTGGAAGTTCCATCCCCGGAGGGGTCCGAGGATGGGTTTGGGATACCCTGGGGTAGGAATCCTGCCCAGGGCAGGGGCTGGGATCTGACCTCCCTCCATCCCAAGGGACATTCCAGCCCCGGGACACTGCAGGGAGGTGTCAGGTCACTTTGGCAGCTCCCGGGGGCCGAGGACAAGCCACAGGAGCCGCCGGGAGCTGTGGTTTCCTGGGGATGTTTTCTTTTCCTTCTCCTGCCTCCCGCTTTGTGGGTTTTTTGGGTGTTTTTTTTTTATTTCTTTCCTGCACCTCTGGTGGTTTTGGGGCGGCGTGGGCCGGGCTGGGGAGGGCAGGAAAGGCTGAGATAATTACAGGGAAAGAGCCCAGAAATAGGATCTGCTCTCCCTCGGCCCGGCAGCGGCACGGAGAGGCTGTTCCAGCTCTTTCCATGGGATTGGGACAGCGAGGGGGGCCAGGGACTGTCCCCACCGATGGAGGATCACAGCAGCAGCAGCTCAAGTCACTGCATGGACTGAACCCCCTGCTGCTTTTCCTGTTCCCTTTGGGAACATCAGCCCCTGTTCCTTAGTTCCCTTTGGGATCATCAGCCCCGGCTCCTTTTGGGAATTTCAGCCCCTGTTCCTTTGTTCCCTTTGGGAATTTCAGCCCATTTCCTTTGGGAATTTCAGCCCCTGTTCCTTTGTTCCTTTTGGGGACATCAGCCCCGGCTCCTTTTGGGAATTTCAGCCCGTTTCCTTTGGGAATTTCAGCCCCTGTTCCTTTGTTCCCTTCGGGAATTTCAGCCCCTGCTCCCTTTGGGAATTTCCCCTGCTGCCTTTGGGAACTTCAGCCCCTGTCCCTTTGTTCCCTTTGGGAACATCAGCCCCTGCTCCCTTTGGGAATTTCAGCCTCTTCTCCCTTTGGGAATTTCCTGTTCCCTTCGGGAATTTCAGCCCCTGTTCCTTTATTCCTTTTGGGAATTTCAGCCCCCATTCCCTTCAGGAATTTCAGCCCCTGTGGAGTCCCTGTGGCTCTTTGGAAAAGGCCAAACTCTGGATTCCTTCAGCCTTTGGAGGGGTGAAAAAAAACCCCAAAAATCTCCAATACCGAGGGACCTGCAATTCCAGGAACGGTGTTCTGAAGGAATAAAAAACCAAACCCCACACACCTCCAGGGGAATACATCAGCAGGTGGTTTATGTACAGGGAACTCAGCAATTCCACGAGATACACACCGGGAAAAAAAAAAAAAAACGGGGACTCCAATCCAGAGGTGCTTCCAGCTGTGGGGGGACTCCCCGGGGTGCAGGAGGTGCAGCTCTGGCTGCACAACAACAGGAACCAGGTGAGGATCTGCTGGATGCCAGGGAAAGCCGCTGGCACGGAGGGGAGATGATCCCACTAAAGCTAGTTCAGACAGGGAAGGGCACAGGAGCCGTGGAAGCCGCCCTCGGAGAAGCTTTTCCAGCCTCGTCCAGGAGCCAGGACACTCAGGGGAAAGCTGCAGGAGGCACAGAGGGACAGAGAGGGACAGAGAGGGACAGCAGGGACAGGGACACGCCCAGCCAGCAGAGCTCCTCGGCTCCCTGGAGCTCCCAGACAATTCCAGTCCTGGCGGCCTCACTGAGGCCGAAAACATCCGAGTTCCTCAGAACTGTGGGGGGACACGGGGCCAGGCCAGGGGGTGACCCGCCCTTGGGGACACGGCTGGGGACACGGGGGGGACACTTAGGTGCCCTTGGGAGGGGTCCACTTGAGGCAGCTGGGGTCCATGGTCTTGTTGCTGTTGGATCTCTTGGCCTCCTTGGCGATCCACTCGTCGATCAGGTCCTGGGGAGGGCACGGGAGGTCAGGGGATCCCGGGGGATCTGGGGGGATCCTGGGGGATCTGGGGGGATCCCGGGGGATCTGGGGGGATCCCGGGGGATCTGGGGGGATCCCGGGGGATCTGGGGGGATCCCGGGGGGATCCCAGGGGATCCAGCCCTGGGCAGCAGCACAGAGGGCAGGGAGGATCAGCCATGGGTGCCTCCAAGGGACAGGGAAAAGGACAGGGAAAAGGAAGGGACAGGGAAAAGGGACGGGGAAAAGGGAACAGGGAAAAGGGAACGGGGAAAAGGGAACGGGGAAAAGAAAGGAAAGGACAGGGAAAGGAAAAGGACAGGGAAAGGAAAAGGACAGGGAAAGGAAAAGGACAGGGAAAGGAAAAGGACAGGGAAAGGAAAAGGACAGGGAAAGGAAAAGGACAGGGAAAGGAAAAGGACAGGGAAAGGAAAAGGACAGGGAAAGGAAAAGGACAGGGAAAGGAAAAGGACAGGGAAAAGGAGGGACAGGGGAAAAGGAGGGACAGGGAAAAGGAGGGACAGGGAAAAGGAGGGACAGGGAAAAGGAAAGGACAGGGAAAAGGAGGGACAGGGAAAAGGAGGGACAGGGAAAAGGAGGGACAGGGAAAAGGAGGGACAGGGAAAAGGACATGGTGTCCTGCAGGGTCTGGGGTGGGAATTCTCAGCTCCAGTTTCAGTGGGGGAGCCACGGGAGCCCTGATGGCAGCGAGGAGGAGGAGGAGGAGGAGGAAGCAGATCCCCCAGACTCACCTGTCTCTTGAGGACCAGGTGTTTGCCCTTCCAGTACTTGAGCATCTGCAGGGCCTGCAGCGTGCTGACGATGTCCACGGGGTTCACGGCGGTCTCCTGGCTGATCTCTGCAACCACAGCCCACTCAGAGCCCACCCAGAGCCCACCCAGAACCCACCCAGAACCCACCCAGAGCCCCTGAGAGACCCCCCAAAGCCACCCAGGGGTCTCCTGGCTGATCTCTGCAACCACAGCCTGGATCAGAGCCCACCCAGAGCCCACCCAGAGCCCCTGAGACACCCCCAAACCCCCCAGGGGTCTCCTGGCTGATCTCTGCAATCACAGCCCACTCAGAGCCCACCCAGAGCCCCTAAAACAGCCCCAAAGCCCCTAAAACAGCCCCAAACCCCCTAAACCAGCCCCAAAGCCCCTAAACCAGCCCCAAAGCCCCTAAAACAGCCCCAAAGCCCCTAAAACAGCCCCAAAGCTCCCCCAGGGGTCTCCTGGCTGATCTCTGTAACCACAGCCTGGATCAGAGCCCACTCAGAGCCCACCCAGAGCCCCTGAGAGACCCCCAAACCCCCCAGCGGTGTCCTGGCTGATCTCTGCAACCACAGCCCACTCAGAGCCCCTAAAACAGCCCCAAAACCCCTAAAACAGCCCCAAAGCTCCCCCAGGGATCTCCTGGCTGACCCACAGGGGTCTCCTGGCTGATCTCTGCAATCACAGCCTGGATCAGAGCCCCTAAACCAGCCCCCAAACCCCCCAAACCAGCCCCAAGCCCCCCGTGACCCCCTGTCTGAGCCCAAACTCCCCCCTCACCTTTGATGGAGATCTCCTTGCCCTGGAAGTTGTGCAGGTATCTCAGCAGAACCTCCTTCCAGTAGCTCCTGTAGCTGATGAGCCCCAGGTCCGAAAGGGGACGTTCCGGGGACCCCACTTTCTCCTCTACTTTAGACAGCAAATAACCTACAAAAAGATTTAAAAAAACCCTTTAAAACTTGATTTGCACTGCTCAGGGACGAGGAGGAAAGGTGCAGCAGCCAGGGGAAGTTTCCTGGGGGGATTTTCCCTGCCCACACTCACTGAAGTCGATGAGCATTTTGCCGTAGCCCTGTCTCATGTACTGGGGCATGGTCAGGATGCAGGAGACGTTGTAGTTCAGGAAGGAATTCTTCTCCTGGAATAAAGAGCAGAGGGGGGGAAAAAGGGGCAGAATTCAGGATTTTTATTCATTTAGTTGTTTTATTAAAAAAAAAAAAAAAATCGCGGTGAATGTTGCTACGGTGATTTTATCCCCAATATTTATTTGAATGTATTTGTTTCAATGCATTTATTTCAATATATTTGTTTCAATGCATTTGTTTCATATATCCCTAAAAATATGGTGTTTTTTTTTAAATAACCCAAATACTTTAATGTATCCCAAATATTTATTTTAATGTATTTATTTTAATGCATTTGTTTCAGTGCATTAGTTTCAATGCATTTGTTTCATATATCCCTAAAAATATGGGGTTTTTTTTTAAATAACTCAAATACTTTAACGTATCCCCAATATTTATTTTAATGTATTTATTTGAATGCATTTGTTTCAGTACATTTGTTTCATATATCCCTAAAAATATGGGGTTTTTAAAATAACCCAAATACTTTAATGTATCCCCAATATTTATTTTAATGGATTTTAATGTATACTTTTAATGTAGCCTCAAATTATGGATTTTTAAAAAATAACCCAAATATTTCAATGTATCCCAAATATTTATTTCAATGGATTTTAATGTATTTATTTTAATGCAGTTTATTGTGTTTATTTTAATGCATTTATTTTAATGGATTTTAATGCACTTATTTTAATGGATTTTAATGCATTTATTTTAATTAATTTTTTTTTTCACATCCCTCCCCAATTTCTTTCTCCCTAACGAAGACACCACTCTGCTTCCTGGCAACAATTCCATGGAGCTGCTTTTTTGTACTTTTATGTATTATTTTGTATTTTAATGTATCATTTTGTATTTTAATGTATTTTTTTATTTCAATGTATTATTTTGTATTTTAATGGGTTTTTTAATGTAGTTTTTTTGTATTTTAATGTATTTTTTTGTACTGTAATGTATTTTTTTGTATTTTCAAGTATTTTTTATATTTTAATGTATTTTTTGGTATTTTAATGTATTATTTTGTATTTTAATGTATTTTTTGTATTTTCATGTATTTTTTCATATTTTAATTGTATTTTTTTATATTTTAATTGTATTTTTTGTACTTTAATGTATTTTTTGTATTTTCAAGTATTTTTTGTATTTTAATGTATTTTAATGTATTATTTTGTACTTTAATGTATTATTTTGTACTTTAATGTATTATTTTGTACTTTAATGTATTATTTTGTATTTTCATGTATTATTTTGTATTTTCATGTATTATTTTGTATTTTCCTGTATTTTTTTGTACTTCAATGTACTTTTCTCCACACCCCTTCCCCAATTTCCTTCCTCTTTGGAGCCGCTTTGGGGATTTTTTTGGGGGGTTTTTTTTGTTTGGTTGGGTTTTTTTGGATTTTTTTTTTTTTATTATTATTATTATTATTTTTGCTGCAGCAAATGCTGAGAGTGCAGAAGGTCTGCCCACGGGTAAATGCCATTTCAGTGAGGTGCTGAGGGTTTCCCACTGACCTTGGAGAAATACCCGATGAGGTGGCAGCCAGTGTTGTCAGCCTCTGTCATCACGTAGAAGAGGAAAGGCTCCACGTCGTAATAAAGGGTTTTGTGGTCCAGGAAAAGCTTTGCCAGCAGACACAGGTTCTGGCAGTAGATCTGAGCAGAAAAATTTAAAATTAAAAAAAAAAAAAATTTAAAAAATTAAAGAGGTGGAGGTGTTGATTTCAATGCCCAAAGGTGGGGAAAAGCACCTGGGAAAGGATTAAAAAATAATAAAATTATAGAATTGAATATTTCTATTTTTATTGAATGATATAAAATATAATTATATAAAATATAATTATATAAATTATTAAATAAAGTTAAGATAAAATATAATTATATAAAAAAGTTAAAATAAAATATAATTACATAAAATATAATTATATAAAAATATAATTATATGAATTATTAAAGTTAAAATAATAAATAGCAATATTATTATTAAATAAAATTATGATTACATAAAATATAATTCACTAAAAAGAAAATAAATTCTATAAAATATAATTTTTTTTTTTATTTAATAAAAAATAAAATTGACTCCTCTGAGGAATGATGGGGGATCCAGAAGGATTCCAGGGGGATGGAAATGCAGGAGCCTGGATCCTGCCCCTCAGCTCTGCTGTGACACAGAGGGAACAGCCCCAGAATCCTGCAGGAATGTGCTGGGAATCCTGGGCACCGGGAATTTGGGCATCTGAAAACTCCCCAGAAAACTCTGCATTCACCTGAGGCCATAAAAAACCTCCCCAAACTGAAATTTGGGTAGAAGTCTGTGATATCCCAGGGTGTGATATCAGAGTTTGATGGTTTAAAATATAATAATACCTATAAAACAAGATGGAGGATTTAGGACAGAAGTTTAATCCTTCTTTTTCACTTCTCCTTCACGCCTCTGGGTGGGTTTTTTTGGTATTTGGGTAGAAAAAATCCACATTGTGACCACGGGCGGCCGGTTATTGGGTTAAAAGTAACAATAATTTAGCTGTCATCTCACAATTGGATGATTTACGCCTAAAAAACCTTGGGAAGAGTTAAAGACAGAGCCACTCTCACTCTGTGAGCCAGAACTCACAATTGTGACTTCTAAAGGATCAATAAAACATCTGAGTTTATCGAGCGCCGCAGCTCCCGTGTGCCAACCCCGGCTCCAACAGAGGGGAAAAAAGGTCCCAAAGGCCCAGGGATGGCCCAGCTGCAGCACCCCAGTGTCCCCAGGGTCCCCAGTGTCCCCAGGGGCCCCCTCACCTTGTTCTTCTTGCCGTCCACCTCGAAGACAGAGATGGAGCCCTTGCGGTAGATCTCGTCCCCCGGCGGGTGCTTCCACACGCACTTGGCCTGTGGCAGGGACACACCGAGGGGCTGTCACCTGCCCTGGGGACAGGGACACGCAGCCTGGCCTCCCCCAGAGACAGACAGGCTGCCTGACAGCCCCCTGAGGGGGTGAGCCTGGCCGGGCACCCAGCGCCACGGCAGGATTCCCACTGGGAATGGGTCCTGTGGTCCCCCAGCAGGATTCCCACTGGGAATGGGTCCTGTGGTCCCAGAGCAGGATTCCCACTGGGAATGGGTCCCCTGGTCACACTGGGAATAGATCCCATGGTGACAGAGTAGGATTCCCACTGGGAATGGGTCCCCTGGTCACACTGGGAATGGGTCCTGTGGTCCCAGTGGGAATGGGTCTCATGGTCCCACAGCAGGATTCCCACTAGGAATGAGCCTTTCCCTGGTCCCACTGGGAATAGATCCCGTGGTGACAGATAGGATTCCCACTGGGAATGGATCCCCTGGTCACACTGGGAATGGGTCCTGTGGTCCCACAGCAGGATTCCCACTGGGAATGGGTCCTGTGGTCACACTGGGAATGAGTCCTGTGTTCCCAGAGCAGGATTCCCAGTGGGAATGAGCCTTTCCCTGGTGTCAGAACAGAATTCCCAGCAGGAATGAGCCCTGCCTAGTGCTCCAACAGCATTCCCATGGGGACTGACCCAGCCCCAGCCCCATAACAGAATTCCCATGGGGACTGACCCTTCCCCACCCCATAAAACCATTCCCATCAGCACAGACCCTTCCCCAGCCCCAGAACAGAATTCCCATTGGCACTGATCCCTCCCCAGCCCCACGGCAGCATTCCCATTGTGACTGACCCTTCCCAGCCCCACAGGAGCACTCCCCTGACCCTTCCCCAGCCCCATAACAGAATTCCCATCAGCACAGACCCCTCCCCAGCCCCATAACAGCATTCCCCTGGGCCCTGACCCTCCCCAGCCCCACAGGAGCACTCCCTTGACCCTTATCCAGCCCCAGATCAGCATTCCCATCAGCACAGACCCTTCCCCAGCCCCATATCAGCCCTCCCCTGAGCCCTGACCCTCCCCAGCCCCACGGCAGCCCTCCCCTGACCCTTCCCCAGCCCCATAACAGCCCTCCCCTGAGCCCTGACCCCTCCCCAGCCCCAGAACAGCATTCCCCTGAGCCCTGACCCTCCCCAGCCCCACGGCAGCCCTCCCCTGACCCTTCCCCAGCCCCATAACAGCCCTCCCCTGAGCCCTGACCCCTCCCCAGCCCCAGAACAGCATTCCCCCGAGCCCTGACCCTCCCCAGCCCCACAGGAGCACTCCCCTGACCCTTCCCCAGCCCCAGATCAGCATTTCCATCAGTCCTGACCCCTCCCCAGCCCCACGGCAGCCCTCCCCTGACCATGTGCCTGCGCAGGATGGTCTGGCTCTTCATGTACTTGAGGCAGAACTCGCACATGTAGAGGCGGCCGAGGCGCGCGTACTCCTCGGGGTAGGGCGAGTGGTACCACGTGTCCAGCTCATAGCGGCCGAAGGCGATGGTCTTGATCATGTTACTGCCCTCGGTGATCTGCCCCTGCAGCCTCAGCTTCTCCTGCGCGGGGGGAGCACAGCATCAGCCAAAACAGCTGTTTGAAAAGCAGCACAGCATCAGCCAAAACAGCTGTTTGAAAACCAGCACAGCATCAGCCAAAGCGGCTGTTTGAAAACCAGCACAGCATCAGCCAAAGCGGCTGTTTGAAAACCAGCACAGCATCAGCCAAAGCAGCTGTTTGAAAACCGGCTGCTTTGTCTCAAAAACAGCCGTTTGAAAATCAGCTATTTGAAAAGCAGCTGTTTGAAAAGCAGCCGTCTAAAACCCAGCCATTTAAAAAGCAGCCGTTTGCAAAAGCAGCCGTTTAAAAAGCAGCTATTTAAAAAGCAGCCGTCTAAAAATCAGCTATTTGAAAAGCAGCCGTTTGAAAAGCAGCGTTTAAAAACCAGCCTTTTGAAAAGCAGTCGTCTAAAACCCAGCCATTTAAAAAGCAGCCGTTTGCAAAAGCAGCCGTTTGAAGAACAGCCGTTTAAAAAGCAGCTATTTAAAAAGCAGCCGTCTAAAAACCAGCCGTTTGAAAAGCAGCCGTGTGAAAAGCAGCCGTCTCAAAATCATCCAGTTCGATATCGGCCAAAATATCCAAAATATCGAATTCAGCGATGTGTTTGGGCAGGCCATAACAGGCTCCAGCCTGCTGGATTGTGAGAGGGGAAAAAAAAACCCAAAGAGAGGCGGTTTGTTGGTTTGATTTTTCAGCCTCCTGGTTGTGAGTTTCCTTAGGCTTGGACCAAAAACAAACGCTGGTGTTTTGTGACTGCGTTTGTTCTAAAGGGAAGGACAAATGGGTGGAGTGCTGGGGTCTGAGGGGTCTTCTGATCGCTGCTCAAACTCTATTTAAACCCTGAAAAATCTAAAAATCAAGTTTTTTCTTTGTCTCACTCTCAGCCTGACGGGTCAGTGTCCTCCTTGGCTGTCCTCTTGCAACAACAGTTTATTTCTCTTGGGTTTATATAATTTTTGGAGTTTGATCAGGGGTTGGGCCGCGAGGGTGACACCTTTCTGACCCCACAGTTTGATCTACGAGTCCATCAGTTGTCCCTCCTCCAGGAGGAACACACAGTTTCCAAAACACTGTTCACTGAAAGCCCCTCTGGAACTTCAGGGCAAGAATGTGAACATCAGGAGGCTGACAAAAAATCAACACAACACAAATCAACACAACAGGTCTGATGTTTCTGGGGCTGAGGGATTTTATCCTGCTGCTTTTTTACCCCAAGGAAAAAAAAAATTATCTCAGGAAAGTTTCTCCTCAAAACAATCTGAGCAAACAACTCTCCTCTCTCAGAACAATCCTTCTCCAGGTGGGGTTTTGGTGTTTCTCTGGTTTAACCCATGGGATCAGAGAGGGGTCACTCCTATTTATCAATCTTGTTCAATCTGTGTGGGAACACCTTATAAAAGGTGTAAGAGTTATCAATAAAAGCCTTTTCTCTGTGCTCTTTGCCTCCTGAAATATTTGAGTCTCTCATTTTTCCTTCGTGTCCCACAGTGACACCAAAGTGTCTTTGGCTGCTCTCATCAGAACCTTCTGGAACTCATCAAAGTTACTAACACACAAACAGCTCTAAAATAAAAAAAATCTGAGAAACAGAATGCCAAGAGTGCCAGAACCAGAGAAAGGAAAGCCAAGGAGAAATGATATTTCCTGTAACCAATCCCATTTCCTGAAAGGTGAATGCCAAATGTGGGGACAAGATAGAGGCACCAGCCAAGCAAACTCATTAACAGTAATTAAAAAAAAATCTCATTAACAGTAGTTTCAAAAAGCATTAAAAAAACCCCAGTAGTTTTAAAATGCATTAAAACAGCTTCATGTAACCAATAAATAGTTTCTCATGAATCTTATCAGTCAGCTGTCCAGGAGTCCTGAGCTCCTGCAGCTGGAGGAGGATGGGGATTTGTTTTCCTGCAGGAAATGTGTTCTGAGCCCTCTAAATTCATTAATTTTGTTAAATCCCTACAGCTCCCTGACCCACAGGGACAGGAGACAAGTGCTGTGAGGAGCAGCTCAGGGAGTTTACTCTGGGGAAAGGGTGGGATCTCTGTGACACGGGCTGTGCCAGGGCAGGTTTAGGCTGCACGCCACGAGGAATTTCTTTTATTTAGGAATTTCTTCCCAGAAAGATGGATTGGGAACTGGAAGGAGCTGCCCAGGGCAGTGTCACCGTCCCTGGACGTGGCATTTGGTGACAAGGTGGTGGTGGCAGGTGATGTCAGAGGGCTTTTCCAGCCCAGGTGGCTCTGTGGCTCCGTGACACAGCCCAAGGCGCTGCCCCAGGAGCCCCGACTGTCCCAGGACAGCATCAAAGCACCTTTGATCCCTGTCTGCGATGGGATGTGGCTTTGGGAAGCTCCTCAGCAGCTCTGGCATCACCAGGCTGTGAACTCAGCCACGGCCAAGGTGGCTTTTGTTGTCACCAGCCCTCAGCAGGGCAGCCAAAAGCTGTCATTGTCCCCTGGCAGCAGCCCTGGAATGTCACCCCACGTTCCTGAGGGCAGAGCTCAGCTCCAGCTGATGAAATCCATCAGGGGGCACCCCGAGGGTCACACACACCTTCCAGGGAGCCCTGAGGGTCCTCCAGAGAGAGTTCTGCTGCCCCCTGCCCCCACAAACCCCAGAGGGGCTGAGCCTGGGAGATAAAACTGCCCAGAGCCCACCTTCACGTGTGTCTGCCACTCCTGCTGCAGCTCCTTCAATGGTCCCAGTGAATTTAAACCCCCAGATAACAGCACAGGGACACCGAGGGGACAGCACAGGACAGCAGGGGGACACTGGGACAGCTGGCACTCATCCCCCAGGCCCACAGTGACCTCACCAGGTCCTCGGAGGCGCGGGCCTGAGCCCTGCGGAACAGCTCCAGGTCGTACTCGCTGGTCAGGTTCTCCAGGAGAGGCTCCCTGGTGTTGCCATAGGTCTGCCTGTGCTCCTGGGAAACCAAAGGACACCAGTTTGGGCTGCTGAGCTCCTGGATCATGCAGCTTTTCCAGCTGGGAAGGGCTGGGAGGGGCTCAGTGCTGACTGGAATTCTGGCAGCAGAGATTCCATCCTTAGGGCGGGGGAAATGAAAGGCTAAAAGATAAAATCCCTGCTTTTACCATGTATTTCTCCTTCTGCTCCTTGCTGAGCCCCGAGTTCCTCTTCTTCCTGAGCTCAGCCACCTTCTCTTTGTACCTCAGCTGCCTCTCTGTGGGGGCCTGGAAGAAACCCCAGGGTGAGAGCTGGAGAGGTTTCCAGCCCCTCCAAACATCCCCCTGCACTGCCCAGCCCAAGGGATCCCCACCCTGGCTGCCAGGATTCCACGGGCTTTGGGCTAATCACAGGGCAGGAATGCAAAGCAGGACATTTCCTTCCCACCACGGGACAGGCTGAGCTCCTCCTGGAATGCTGGGGACAGCTCCCAGTGACTCAGGGACTGGGAAATGTCATTCTGCAGGAATTGCCCGGTGCTGCACGTCCAAACACAGGGAAAGGATGGTGCTGAGAGCACGGCCCTGCTGCTCCAGCCTCGCTGGAGGGACACGGGGGATTCATTCCCCTGCTGGAATGGCAGCTGGGCGGGGACAGGAGTGTCCCAGCAGCTCCTCAGGGTGTGCAGAAGGGAGTTGAGGTGTCCCCTAAACTGAGGTGTCCCCGCTCACCTGGTGCCTGGTGGCGTGCCTGTTGTTGTCATCCTGCCTGTGGGCCAACATCCGCTCCTCAATCTGCTTGTCCCGGCTCTGAGCTCGCACCTGGAGGCCACAATTCCCCTGTCAGGGCTGCAGCCACCTCCTGCCACCTTCTGCCACCTCCTGCCACTCCTCAGCCACCTCCTGGCACCCCTCAGCCACGTCCTGTCACCTCCTGGCACCTCTCAGCCACCTCCTGCCTCCTCCTGCCACCTCCTGCCACTCCTCAGCCACCTCCTGTCACCTCTTGGCACCCCTCAACCACCTCCTGTCACCTCCTGCCACCTCTCAGCCGCCTCCTGCCACCCCTCAGCCGCCTCCTGCCACCCCTCAGCCACCTCCTGTCACCTCTTGTCACCCCTCAGTCACCTCCTGTCACCCCTCAGCCACCTCCTGCCACCTCCTGTCACCTCCCGGCACCCCTCAGCCACCTCCTGCCACTGCCTGTCACCTCCTGTCACCTCCTGCCACCTCCTGGCACTTCTCAGCCACCTCCTGTCATCCCTCAGCCACCTCCTGTCACCTCCTGTCACCCCTCAGCCACCTCCTGTCCCCCCCTTCCCTCCCAGGTGAGTGCTGGAACGCCCAGGTGTGCCACACAACCGTGTCACAGCCACACAACCGTGTCACAGCCACACAAACGTGTCACAGCCACACACACCTGTGAGCTGCTTTCTGCTCACAAAACTCAGCATTTTGCCCTGAAAAAACCCCCAAAGGAGGAGGTGAAAAAAAAAAAAAACCCAAATCAGAAGGTACAAAAAAAAAAAAGGTTTAGGTTCACCTTGCACTCGTCTGCTGAGAGGTTGTGGTAGAGGGGACACCCCGAGATGGAGAAGTGACGCTCGTGCTTCCCGGTCAGGTGTCCTGCAAAGGGTCAGCAACACAACAAACCTTGTGACAAATGATCCCAAAGAGGTGGCAAAAGCCTCCCAGGTGAGCAGATCCCTCACAGGTCACTGATGGGGAGAGGAGGAGGTTTAACAAGGAAGGGAAATCTTTATTTGATGCTAAGCCAAAGCAGCCAGGGATGGGAACGCGATAATTTGGGACTGAAATCCTGTTTCTGGCACAAAAACCCACCAGTTCCCTGCCCACAAACCTTTTCCTCCCCCAGCTGTGCCCACCTGTGTCTGCCTGCTCCCCTGTCACCCCTACACCAGAAATCACCTCCAGGAGCAGCAGAAAAACCCCTCCACGAACCATTATCTTCCTGTTATTAAAATGCAAACGACCATTCCTCCACCAAACCCCGACGGGAGGAAAATCCCTCCACAAACCGATATTTTTCCGTTATTAAAACAAAAACGACCATTCCTCCACCAAACCACGATGGGAGAAAACTGGGAAAAGATCCCGGGGACTGCCGGAGCTATGCTCACCCAGGGAGTTGCAGCCCGGAGTGGGACACTTCATGTTGAAGTTGTAGCTCTCGTGGAAGCGGCGGCGCTTGGGCCGGTGGGACAGGTCACTGCCGGAGTCCTTGAGGGACATGTCCTTGGCCACGCTCTCGTCGTGGGACACGTTGGGGCTGGAGATGTCGATGTCGGACTCGGAGGAGGGCGCGTTGCCCGTGGGAGTGCGGGGAGGGGACTCGTCCTGCTCCGCAGTGGTTTTGGTGTCTGCGGGGCGGAGGGGACAGGGATGAGGGGACAGTGTCCCCAGGCAGCTCAGGGGTGCACTGAAACAAAGCCCTGTGCCTCTGGCTCTAAAAATGCTCCTGTGAAATCCTCGTACCTCTGTCACAAAACACCGCGTACCCCTGTCCCAAAAATCTATGTACCTCTGTCACAAATCTCCTGTACTTCTGTCCCAAAAACCCCCATACCCCTGTCCCAAAACTCAATGTATCTCTGTCCCAAAAATCAATGTACCCCATTCCCAAAACCCCCCATACCCCTGTCCCAAAAATTCCACCTCTGTCCCAAAAACCCCTGTACATCTGTCCCAAAAATCCCCCATACTTCTGTCCCCAAAATCAATGTACCCCTGCCCCAAACCTTCTGTACCCCCGTCCCCAAAATCAATGTACCCCCGTCCCCAAAATCAATGTACCCCCGTCCCCAAACTCCCCGTCCCCCTGTCCCCAAAATCAATGTACCCCTGTCCCCAAACCCCCTGTCCCCCTGTCCCCAAACCCCCCATCCCCCTGTCCCAAACCCCCCGTCCCCCTGTCCCCAAACCCCGTCCCCCTGTCCCAAATCCCCCTGTCCCCAAACCCCCCGTCCCCCTGTCCCAAACCCCCGTCCCCCTGTCCCCAAACCCCCTGTCCCAAACCCCCTGTCCCAAACCCAGTCCCCCTGTCCCCAGCCCCCGTACCCTTGTCCCCAAACCCCCTGTATCCCTGTCCCTAGCCCCCCGTACCCCTGTCCCAAACCCCCCGTATCCCTGTCCCCAAACCCCGTACCCCTGTCCCAAACGCCCTGTCCCCCAACCCCCTGTCCCCCTGTCCCCAAACCCCCCGTCCCCCTGTCCCAAACCCCCCATCCCCCTGTCCCCAAACCCCCCGTCCCCCTGTCTCCAAACCCCGTACCCCTGTCCCAAAGCCTCTGTCCCCCTGTCCCCAGCCCCCGTACCCCTGTCCCCAGCCCCCGTACCCCTGTCCCCAAACCCCCCGTCCCCCTGTCCCAAACCCCGTCCCCCTGTCCCCAAACCCCGTACCCCTGTCCCCAAACCCCGTACCCCTGTCCCCCTGTCCCCAAACCCCCCATCCCCCTGTCCCAAATCCCCCTGTCCCCAGCCCCCGTACCCCTGTCGGAGAAGTCCACGGCGTGCTCGGTCTCGGAGCCCGAGGAGCGGGTCTGCCTCAGGGGGTATTTTTTGGGGGTGACGGGGGCGGGCTGCTGCTGGCTGCGGGTCACCCTCCGCGTGGAGTACACGGGCTCCTCGGGCCCCAGCGCCGGGGCACCGCGCACAGGGCTGGAGTCTGCCACAGGGGACACCGTGTCACACCGCGGGGACACCGTGTGACATCGAGGGGGCATGGGGACAGCTGGGGGGGGACATCGTGTCACACCGCGGGGACACAGTGTGACACCGGGCAGGGCACGGGGACAGCCGGGGGGGACACAGTGTCACACTGGGCAGGGCATGGGGACAGCTGGGGGGGACATGGGGACAGCCACAGGGGGCAGGGGGACAACCTGGGGGGACACCGTGTCACACCGGAGAAGGCATGGGGACAGCCAGGGAGGGCATGGGGACAGGCGGGGGGACACAATGTGACACCAGGCAAGGCACAGGGACAGCCAGGGGGAGCATGGGGACAGCCAGAGGGGGACACAATGTGACACTGGGCACAGCACGGGGACAGCTGGGGGGACACAGTGTGACACAGCGGGGGGCACGGGGACAGCTGGGGGGACACAGTGTCACACCAGGGAGGGCATGGGGACAGCCAGGGGGGACACCATGTCACACCGGGGGGGACACAGTGTGACACCGGGGAGGGCATGGGGACAGCCGGGGGGACACAGTGTGACACAGCGGGGGGACACCATGTCACACCGGAGAGGGCATGGGGATAGCCAATGGGGACATGGGGACAGCCAGGGGGAGCATGGGGACAGCCAGGGGGGACACAATGTGACACCGGGCAGGGCACGGGGACAGCCAATGGGGGCATGGGGACAGCCACGGGGACACCGCAAGAGCCGTGGTGACACCACAGAGATACCCCAGGAACCATGGAGACACTGCAGTTACACTGGGGGGACACCACAGGGACCAGGAGGACATCACAGGGACACTGGAGGGACACCAGGGGGACCCCACAGGAACCACAGGGTCACCACTGGAACCATGGGGACACCAGAGGAACCATGGGGACACTGCAGTTACAGTACAGGGACACCACGGGGACACCACAGGAACCGTGGGGACACCACAGGAACCGCAGGGACACCTCAGGAACCGTGGGGACACCACAGTTACACCACAGAGATACTGCAGAGACACCATGGGGACACCACAGGAACCACAGGGTCACTGCAGTGACACCACAGGGACCATGGGGACACCCAGTGACACCATGGGGTCACCACAGTTACACCACAGCACCCACAGGGACCATGGGGACACCACGGGGACACTGCAGTGACACCACAGCACCCAGAGGGTGGCTCTGACTCTGCCTGATAACAATCTCAGGACACTTGGAGCAATCTGGAGCAGCAGCAGCAGCTTCCTCCAGGTTTAACAAGTTAATGAAGCCATAATTAGCAGCCAGCTCTGGTTCAGAGAAGTGAAGAGCCCTCGGCTCAGATAAGAGCCACCAGGATTTAGATAAGAGCCCATAACCCCTGGGAACAGTGGGATTGACGGCTTCTGCCGTGGGGCTGCTGCTGGCATTCTGAGTGTGGGGCTGGAGGAGCCTTTCCCAGTTTGGGGAGAAGCTTTTCCTTGGTTTAAGGAGGAGTTTTCCCTGGTTTAAAGAGAAGCCTTTCCCAGTTTAAGGAGGAGTTTTTCCCAGTTTAAGGAAGAACTTTTCCCTGGTTAAAGACAAGCCTTTCCCAGTTTAAGGAAGAGCTCTCCCTGGTTTAAGGAGAAGTTTTCTCCGGTGTAAGGAGAAGCCTTTCCCATTTTAAGAAGGAGTTTTTCTCAGTTTAAGGAGCAGTTTTCCCTGGTTTAAAGAGAAACCTTTCCTGGTTTAAGGAGAAACCTTTCCCGGTTTAAGGAGAAACCTTTCCCGGTTTAAGGAGAAGTTTTTCCCAGTTTACAGAAGAGCTTTCCCTGGTTTAAGGAGAAGCCTTTCCCAGTTTAAGGAAGAGCTCTCCCTGGTTTAAGGAGAAGTTTACTCCGGTGTAAGGAAGAGTTTTTCCCAGTTTAAGGAGAAACCTTTCCCGGTTTAAGGAGAAACCTTTCCCGGTTTAAGGAGAAACCTTTCCCGGTTTAAGGAGAAACCTTTCCCGGTTTAAGGAGAAACCTTTCCCGGTTTAAGGAGAAACCTTTCCCGGTTTAAGGAGAAACCTTTCCCGGTTTAAGGAGAAACCTTTCCCAGTTTAAGGAGAAACCTTTCCCAGTTTAAGGAGAAACCTTTCCCGGTTTAAGGAGAAACCTTTCCCGGTTTAAGGAGAAGCCTTTCCCGGTTTAAGGAGAAACCTTTCCCGGTTTAAGGAGAAACCTTTCCCGGTTTCAGGGGCCGATCCCTCACCCTGGGAGCTCTGGCTGAGCCTGGCCGAGGAGCGGGTGACGCGGGCCGATCTCCGGGACGTGCCGTCGCTCTCGGAGCTGTCCGTGTGCTCGGGGTCCGTGGAGAAATCCGAGTCCTCCGTCCCGTCCGAGCTGCTGCCCGCGTTCCTCTGCAACGGCACCCAGCCAAACGGTGTACATTTATTGTTAAAAACCCACAAAAATGGGGTGTTTCATATTCTCCATGCCCTCCCGGGCACTCCAGCTGGGACCGTGACCTCTGTGGTTTGTCCCGAGCCAGGGATTCTTTTTTTTTCCCTTTTTTTTTGTGCCAGTGAAGCATTTCCAAAAAAGAAACCGGGACAGGTGATTCCGAGTGGCCAAAGGGACGTTCCCCACCACGATGTGTCGTTCCCAGAACAAAAACTGGAGGAATTATCGGGAATTAATCCCAGAGTGAGTGGAGCAATCTGGATGTGGGAAAGGGATCTGGCACCGGTCACCAACTGATTTATTTCCTCCTCTCCCTTCCTGTTATCGCGGATATTTAACCCTATTACAGCATTTTACTTCATCTCTCATTATTAAACACGCCACACTTCAACCTACAAGCTTTATTTTTGTTCCCCCCCCTCACTCCAGGTTCGTGATAAATTCCCAGGTGCGGTTTAAGGGTAGCACGGCGAGGGGACAGCGGGGGTGGCACAGGCGCCGGCCGGGGCCGGGGGGCGGCTGCGGGACCCCCGTGCGGGCAGGGCGGTGAGGGGGCGGCGATGGCGGCGGCCGTGAGGGGAGCGGGGGAGGCGCGGCCGCCATGAGGGAGCGCCGGTGGCGGGAGCGCGGCCCCCGCGCCGCTTTGTTTTGCACCCAGCGGAGCCGCGCCGGCCCCAGCCAATCACAGCGCGCGTGGGCGGGACCCGAGGTAAACCCACCAATGGCAGCTCGAGGAGCAAAAAGGCGCGCCCCGCCGAGCGTGATTGACGGCGAAGGCTGGCAAATCAGAGCGAGGCTTGCTCCCACGGCAACGCCAAACGGGGGGGGGGCCGCGGCGCCATGGGGGAAGGGAGGAACGAGGCTCGCGCGGGGAGGTGACCGTTGGGGGCGAGGATGGACAGCAGCGTCAGCCAATAAGCGACCAGGCCGGCGTGGAGACCCGTCCAATAGGCCGCAGGCTTTCCAAGCGCGTGGCCAATCGAAAACGGCAAGGGGCGGGCCCTGCTGCGGGCGCGGGGGAGGGGAAAAGGGAGCCGTTGGGGTGATGAGTGACAGGCCGAGCGGCAAATCAGCGCGGAGCCTTCTTGTGCTCGAGCCAATCAGAGAGCTCGGGGGGTGGGCGTTGGGGGCTCAAGGCCGCTATTTTTCCCCCTGTTTTGGAGCATGGAGAGGGAACGGAGGGGCTGGGGAAGGGTTAAAAGCAGCGGCCCGAGCTCGCCGATCTCCCCGCCGGCCGCTTCCCCCGTTTCCCGGCCGTGCTCACCTTCCTGCGCTGCATCCTGGGCGGGGGCAGCGAGGTTGCCTGGTCCCCGGCGCCCGCGGCCCGCGAAGCGGCGGTGGCCGCCGCGGTGTTGGCGCTGGCGGACTCCGTGGTGACAGCCGTGTCCCCCGGCCTGCGGCACGTCTGCTCCGGCGGCGCCAGCCCCGCTCCCGCCGCCGCCAGCCGCCGTTCCCTGCTCGGTCCCTCACGCTTCCGCCGGGACGCGGCCCACACCCCCGTCACGTGACCGCGCGCCATCTTGGAGCCGGGCAGACGCCGCCGGCAGTGAAGCCGCGCGTCGCCATATTTGATTCGGGCAGCGGGCCCCGGGCGGCGAGCAGCTGTGGCGGGCGCCATCTTTGCTAAGGGCAGGAGGCCGGCGGTGACTGAGGCCGCCGTGTTGAGTGCGGGCAGGGCCGAGCTGAGGCCAAGCAGCCTCCAGAGCTCCCTCGTGGAGTGAAGCCTTGAGAATTCAGCAGCCGTAGCTCCTCCTTGGAGCCTGCGGAAAGCAGTGCCCTGGAGCTGGGATGTGACAGCCAGAAAAGAGCCCGGGAATTGTGAATCGAGTTGGAATTCCCGTAAAGATGATAGGAACTGTGAAGGACAAAGTGCCCTGGAGGTGGCTTGTCCCTCCCTGGCCAAAGTGCTTTCCTGACCCGCTGCTCCCCGGCCCGGCCAAACCGGGGAACCCTCTACAGGTGCTGCTTGAAGCAGCGGGAGCGACTGAACGGGGCCTTAGGAAGGGCAGCACCGGCGCTGTACCGGCTCCGAGCCGGGCCCGGGCCGGCGGAAGAAGCCCTCAAAGCCCCTCTCGGAGTCACCGTTAGTGGGCAGACCCCCTCCTGTGGAACCACCAATCACAGCCCGTCCCCGGGTCCCGCCCCCTCGGCTCAGCCAATCACCGCGCTCCACATCTGGGGGCGCCCCTGGCGGCGCCGCGCCCCGCGAAGGCCCCCGAGGCCGGGCTGTCCCCGGTGCCGCCTGCGCCGCCCCGCGCCCCGCCCGCCCCAGCGCGGCCCAACCGCGGCCGGCTCAGCCCCGGGGAGCGCTCGGGGATCGCGGCTCGGAGCTCCATCCAGCCCCGCGCTGTTCCTAACCCTTCTGTCCCTGTTTCCTCTCGCGGCCGATCTGGCAGCGCGTCGGGCGGCTCGGGGCGGCGCGGGCGCGGCGGGGCCGATGAGGCCGCCCGGGGCGCCGCGGGATGTGGCGCTGGAGGTGCCGCCCGCGTTGAGCAGCGCCGCCGCCACCATGGGAGCGAGCGCGGCCGCGGGGCTGCCCGAGCGCCTCCGCCTGCCCGTCTGCTTCCTCGGCGTCTTCGCCTGCTACTTCTACTACGGCATCCTGCAGGAGAGCATGTGAGCGACAGCGCGCCGGGGACACCGGCACCGAGCGGGGCTCAGGGGACACGGAACGGGGAGTAACGGGGCTCAGGGGACACGGGGCGGGGACACCGGCCAGGGACACGGGGTCGGGGGGACACCCGGGGCTGGGGGGCTCTGGGGCGGGAGGAGGGACCGGGGCAGAGGCGGCAGCCGGAGCCGGGACGGGCCGCTCCTTCCCCGTGCCCTGGACTCTGTCCCCGGTGCCCGTCCCGCTGTGACCCGGTGTCCCCGCTGCCTGTCCCCGGTGTCCCTGCTGCCTGTCCCTCTCTGTCGCTGTGTGTCCCCGGTGCCCGTCCCGCTGTGACCCGGTGTCTGTCCCCGTTACCTGTCCCTGTCCCGCTGTGTCCCTCGTGTCCCCGCTCCTCTCCCTCTCTGTTCGCTGTGTGTCCCCGGTGCCCGTTCCACTGTATCCCCGGTGTCCCTAATGTCTGTCCCTCTGTGTCCTCGGTGTCCCTGGTGCCTGTCCCCGGTGTCACTGGTGCCTGTCCCTCTCTGTCGCTGTGTGTCCCCGCTGCCTGTCCCCGGTGTCCCTAATGTCTGTCCCTCTGTGTTCTCGGTGTCCCCGCTGCCTGTCCCTCTCTGTCGCTGTGTGTCCCGGGTGCCTGTCCCCGGTGTCCCCGCTGTCTGTCCCTCTCTGTCCCCGGTGTCCCCGGTGCCTGTCCCCGTGTCCCCGGCCCCTGTCCCTCTCTGTCCCCGGTGTCCCTAATGTCTGTCCCTCTCTGTCCCTGTATGTCCCCGGCCCCTGTCCCTCTCCGTCCCCGGTGTCCCCGGTGCCTGACCCCGGTGTCACCGGCCGCTGTCCCTCTCTGTCCCCGGTGTCCCTAATGTCTGTCCCTCTCTGTCCCTGTATGTCCCCGGCCCCTGTCCCTCTCTGTCCCCGGTGTCCCTAATGTCTGTCCCTCTCTGTCCCCGGTGTCCCCGGTGCCTGTCCCCGTATCCCCGGCCCCTGTCCCTCTCTGTCCCCGGTGTCCCCGGTGCCTGTCCCCGGTGTCACCGGCCGCTGTCGCTCTGTCCCCGTCCCGCAGCACCCGCGGCCGTTACGGGGAGGGCCCGAAGCAGGAGAAGTTCAGGTTCGCGCTGACGCTGGTCTTCATCCAGTGTGTCATCAACGCCGCCTTCGCCAAGCTCCGTGAGTGCCGGGCTCCGGGGGGTGCTCCGGGCTGTCGCTGTCGCTGTCACTGTCGCTGTCCCTGTCCCCGCAGTGATCCGGCTGACGGAGGCGGCGCGGCCGGACCGCACACGGAGCTGGCTGTACGGCGCCTGCTCGCTGTCCTACCTGGGCGCCATGGTGTCCAGCAACTCCGCCCTGCAGTTCGTCAGCTACCCCACACAGGTGACACTGCCACGCCGGGGGACACCGCGGGACACCGGGGTACCGGGGCCACGCTGGCTGTGACACGGGGGGGACGCTGGTTGGGACACCGAGGGGACACCGGGGGACACTGGGGTACCGGGGGGACGTTGGCTGTGACACAGAGGGGACGCTGGTTGGGACACTGAGGGGACACGGGGGGACACTGGGGGACACTGAGGGGACATAGGGGTACAGGGGATACCGGGGGGGACACTGGCTGTGACACTGGGGACACTGGGTGTGACATGGGGGGACACCGAGGGGACACTGGCTGTGACACGGGGGGGACACTGAGGAGATATGGGGACACTGTGGGGACACAGGGGTACTGCGAGGACACAGGGGATACCGAGGGGACACTGGCTGTGACACTGGGGACACTGGCTGTGACATGGGGGGACACCGAGGGGACACGGGGGTACCAGGGGGACACTGGCTGTGACATGGGGGGACACCGAGGGGACACGGGGGTACCAGGGGGACGCTGGCTGTGACACAGGGGGGATGCTGGTTGGGACACTGAGAGGACATGGGGACACTGAGGGGACACAGGGGTACTTGGGGTCACTAGTTGGGACACTGAAGGGACATGAGGGACACTGAGGGGACACTGGGATACCGGGGGGACGCTGGTTGGGACACTGAGGGGACACAAGTGTACTGGGGGGACACTGGCTGTGACACAGAGGGGACACTGGTTGGGACACCGAGGGGACATGGGGACACTGGCTGGGAAACCAGCTGTGACACTGAGGGGGGACACCGGCTGTGACACTGTGCAGACGCAGGGGACACCGGCTGTGACACTGTGCAGACACAGGGGACACTGGTTGTGACACCGAGAGAACACTGGGGACACTGGCTGTGACACTGAGGGGACACTGTGACACTAGGGGACACAGGTGACACTGACTGTGACACTGAGGGGACACCAACCCTTCCTCTCCTTGTCCCGGGGTCACTCAGGTGTCACTGTCACTGCGGGGAGGGGCTGAGCTCAGGCAGGGGACAGAAATCCCCTGGGGCTGGGGATTTGGGAATCGTTAATGAGGAGGGAAATCCAGTCTGAGGTCACCTCTCCCACTGCTGGGCCTGGCCTGGGGACATTCTGGGGACATCCTTTTGGCCTGGGGTCACTGACTGTCACCCACCTTCCCTCGGCAGGTGCTGGGCAAGTCCTGTAAACCCATCCCAGGTGAGAATTCCCGGGGGTTTGGGAGCATTTTGGGGTGTTCTTTACCCCAGCCATGGTTTGGGAACGGCTTTTTAGGGATTTCATTCCTCTGCGGGGATTTAGGGGCAGTTCCTGACCTCCCCTCTCACACTGATGCCTCTGGGGGTGAATTTTTAGGAATTTAACTCCTGTAAGCAGATTTTAGGGGCAGTTCCTGACCTCTGCTCTCCCCAGTGATGCTCCTGGGGGTGAATTTTTAGGGATTTAATTCCTATGAGTGGCTTTAGGGGCAGATTTTGACCTCCCCTCTCACACTGCTGCCTCTGGGAGTGAATTTTTAGGGCTTTAACTGCTGTAAGCAGATTTTAGGGGCAGATTTTGACCTCCCCTCTCCCCAGTGATGCTCCTGGGGGTGAATTTTTAGGGATTTAATTCCTGTGAGTGGCTTTAGGGGCAGATTTTACCTTCCCTCTCACAGTGATGCTGCTGGGGGTGATTTTGTAAGGATTTTGCTCCTCTGGGTGTCTTTAGGGGCAGTTTTTGACCTCCCCTCTCACACTGCTGCCTCTGGGAGTGAATTTTTAGGCCTTTAACTGCTGTAAGCAGATTTTAGGGGCAGTTCCTGACCTCCCCTCTCCCCAGTGATGCTCCTGGGGGTGAATTTTTAGGGATTTAATTCCTATGAGTGGCTTTAGGGGCAGATTTTGACCTCCCCTCTCACACTGCTGCCTCTGGGAGTGAATTTTTAGGGCTTTAACTGCTGTAAGCAGATTTTAGGGGCAGTTCCTGACCTCTGCTCTCACAGTGATGCTGCTGGGGGTGACCCTGCTGAGGAAGAGGTACCCCCCAGCCAAGTACCTGTGCGTGCTGCTGATCGTGGCAGGGGTGGCCCTGTTCCTCTACAAGCCCAAAAAAGCCACAGGGGACACTGAGCACGTCTTTGGCTACGGGGAGCTGCTGCTGGTGAGTGCGGGACGCCACCGAGGTGGGGTCACACTGGGGTGGGGTTTACACCTGGGAGAAAGCCTGGGACTCGGCTGGGATTTACACCTCACCTGGGATAAATTCCGGGGTTCCAGGTGGGGTTTAGCTCTCACCTGGGATAAATCCTGTGCCCCTGTCTGTCTGTCTGTCTGTCTCCTATCTGTCTGTGTGGCCTCTGTCTGTCTGTCTGTCTCCTGTCCATGTCCTGTCTGTCCCCTGTCTGTCTGTGTGTCCCCTGTCTGTCTGTCCCCTGTCTGCCCATCTGTCCGTCCCCTGCCCACCCCCTGTGTGTCCCCTGTCCGTTCCCTGTCTGTCTGTCCATCTGACTGTCCATCCCCTGTCTGTCCCTGGTCCATGACCTGTCTGTCTGTCCCCTGTCCATGCCCTGTGTGTCCCCTGTCTGCCCATGCCCTGTCCATCTGTCTGTCCATCCCCTGTCTGTGTGTCCCCTGTCTGTCCCATCTGTCTGTCCATCCCCTGCCCATGTCCCGTGTGACCCCTGTCTGTGTGTCCCCTGTCTGTGTCCCCTGTCTGTGTGTCCCCCGTGTGTCCCCTGTCTGTGTCCCCCGTGTGTCCCCTGTCTGTGTGTCCCCTGTCTGTGTGTCCCCTGTCTGTGTGTCCCCCGTGTGTCCCCCGTGTGTCCCCCATCTGTGTGTCCCCCGTCTGTCCCGTCTGTGTGTCCCGTCTGTGTGTCCCCTGTCTGTGTGTCCCCTGTCTGTCCCCTGTCTGTGTGTCCCCCGTCTGTGTGTCCCCCATCTGTGTGTCCCCCGTCTGTGTGTCCCCCATCTGTGTGTCCCCCGTCTGTGTGTCCCCCGTGTGTCCCCCGTCTGTGTGTCCCCTGTCTGTGTCCCCCGTGTGTCCCCTGTCTGTGTGTCCCCCATGTGTCCCCCGTCTGTGTGTCCCCTGTCTGTGTCCCCCGTCTGTGTGTCCCCCGTCTGTGTGTCCCCCGTCTGTGTGTCCCCCATCTGTGTGTCCCCCGTCTGTGTCCCCCGTCTGTGTCCCCTGTCTGTGTGTCCCCTCTCCATGCCCCGTGTGTCCCCCGTGTGTCCCCCGTGTGTCCCCCGTGTGTCCCCAGCTGCTGTCACTGACCCTGGACGGCCTGACGGGCGTGTCCCAGGACCACATGAGGGCTCATTACCAGACGGGCTCCAACCACATGATGCTCAACGTCAACCTCTGGTCCACGCTCTTCCTGGGGGCAGGTGAGGAGCTGGGGGGCTGAGGGCTGCTTTGTTGGTTTATTGGTTGGTTGATTGGTTGGTTGGTTTGTTGGTTTATTGGGTTGTTGGTTTATTGGTTTGTTGGTTTATTGGGTTGTTGGTTTATTGGTTTGTTGGTTTATTGGGTTGTTGGTTTATTGGTTTGTTGGTTTATTGGGTTGTTGGTTTATTGGGTTGTTGGTTTATTGGGTTGTTGGTTTATTGGGTTGTTGGTTTATTGGGTTGTTGGTTTATTGGGTTGTTGGTTTGTTGGTTGGTTGGTTTGTTGGTTGGTTTGTTTGTTTGTTGATTGGTTAATTGATTGGTTGGTTTATTGGTTTATTGGTTGGTTGGTTTGTTGGTCGGTTAGTTGGTCGGTCGGTTGGTTGGTTGGTTTGTTGATTGGTTTATTGATTGGTTGGTTAATTGGTTTGTTGGTTTATTGGTTTGCTCCTGTCCCCCCAGGGCCCTGCAGGGTGGGAGCTGCCCCTGCCCGTGGGTGTGCTGGGGTTGGTTTGAATTCTGGGGGTTTTTTTTTGTTAATGTATCATAAATTATAAATAATATATAAGACAAATAATATGTATTATGTATACTATAAATAATACATATTATATTATTTATATATTATAATGTGTTTTATAAATTATATGTATTATAAATATATGTTTGTCTATATATTTCTAATATCTATTTATAAACATATAAAATAAATATTTGTATATAATGCACACATAAATATATATTTAAAATAATATATATTGTTTATATATTATAATATGTATTACAAATTATATATATTATAAATATATATTTGTATATTTATAGTATAAGGATAAATATATATTATAAATCATATATATTATAAATAATATGATGTTATTTATGTGGTAGTTTTACCTTTGTTGAGTTCTGTTTGCTAGCTGGGACAAAAAAAAGGCAAAATAGGTTTAACTTAAAATAAAACAGATATTAATATACAGTAAGGGAAGAAAAATTAGGAAAAAAAAAAAAAAAAAAAAAAGAAAATGAAACTTTAAAAAAAAAAATGTATTCCTGCATGCAGTTGGCAATTTTGGTGTCAGCTTAAAGGAAATCACCAGTTTCACTCCAGTGCCAGTGTTAAACCAACACACAAAGGACATTTCAGGCCCCTTCTCCAGCCCAGAGCTGGCAGCAATTCCCAGTCCCTGCTGGCCTCTGGGCTCTGCCCCGCTGGAGTTTGCTCCCAGTTAATGATCTCCCTTTCACTAATTAACCAGCAGGGCGATTAGCTCTCCCTGTGGGGTGTCTGTGGGGTTCAGCCCCGGTTTGGGGTTCTGAGATCCCGGCTCTTTGCAGGGATCCTGTTCACGGGGGAGCTCTGGGAGTTCCTCAGCTTCACGGAGCGTTATCCCAGCATCATCTCCAACATCCTCCTCTTCGGCCTCACCAGCGCCCTGGGCCAGGTGGGGTTTGGGGTGGGATTTGGGGTGGGGTTTAATGGTGGGATTTTAGCTGGGATTTTGGCTGGGGTGGGGTTTGGGGTGGAATTTTGGTTAGGGTTTTGGTTGGGATTTTGGCTGGGGTGGGATTTTAGATGGGATTTTGTCTGGGGTGGGGTTTTGGCTGAGGTGGGATTTTGCCTGGGGTGGGATTTGGGGTGGGGTTTAATGGTGGGATTTTAGCTGGGATTTTGGCTGGGGTGGGATTTTGGGGTGGGATTTTGATTAGGTTTTTGGTTGGGCTTTTGGCTGGGCTGGGCTTTTGGCTGGGGTGAGATTTTGGCTGGGCTTTCAGGCGGGGTGGGATTCCCTGGATGGCATTCCCAGTGTCCCAGGCCAATGACAGTGACAATGACAGTGCCAATGACAGTGACAATGACAGTGCCAATGACAGTGACAATGTGTGCTGTCCCCGGACAGAGTTTCATCTTCATGACGGTGGTGTATTTCGGGCCGCTGACGTGCTCCATCCTCACCACCACACGCAAGTTCTTCACCATCCTGGCCTCGGTGGTGCTCTTTGCCAACCCCATCAGCGCCCTGCAGTGGGTGGGCACCGTGCTGGTCTTCCTGGGTGAGCGCTGGGGACACCGGGCACGGCCTGGGGACACTGGGGACAGCCTAGGGACACCGGGCACGGCCTGGGGACACTGGGCACAGCCCTGGGGACACCGGGCACGGCCTGGGGACACTGGGCACAGCCCTGGGGACACCAGGGGCTGGGGACACCGGGCACGGCCTGGGGACACCGGGCACGGCCTGGGGACACTGGGCACGGCCTGGGGACACCGGGAGCTGGGGACACTGGGCACGGCCTGGGGACACCGGGGGCTGGGGACACCGGGGGCACGGCCCTGGGGACACTGGGCACGGCCTGGGGACACAGGGCACGGCCTGGGGACACCGGGCACGGCCTGGGGACACTGGGGACAGCCTGGGGACACCGGGCACAGCCTGGGGACACCAGGGGCTGTGGCACTGCTGGGGACGGGGCGCTGTGGGAACAGGGGAGGTGCTGAGGGGAGAGAGATGGAGTGTGTGTGTGTAGATGGTGTCTATATAGTGTGGGTATGTATATAGTGTATATTTATAATGTATATAGATAGTGTATACAGTGTATATGCGATGTGTGTATATACTGTATATATGTAGTGTATATACAGTGTATATGTATAGTGTGTATACATACTGTATATACACTGTATATAGATAGTGTATATGTAGTGTGTTATATATATAGTGTATATAGACAGTGTATATATATACTGTATATGTATAGTGTATATATACTGTATATATACTGTATATAGAGAGATATAAAATTAGTGTATATATAATGTACATATAGATAAAAATGTAATATATATAGTATATCTAATATATATAGTGTATGCATAGATATAAATATAGTGTATAAATATAGTGTATAAATAGATTATATCTATATGTATCTATATATATCTATTATATTGATAATTATAGTATGCATATAAATGTATATAGTATAAATATATATAGTATGTATATAGTGTATATAGAGATATATACTGTATATAGAGTGTATATATAGTTTATATATACACCATAGATAGTGTATATATATAGTATCTATAGATAGTGTATTTATATAGTGCATATATAGTATATAGACAGTATATATAGAGTGTATATAGTATCTATAGATAGTGTATATATATATTGCATACATATATAGTGTATGTATGTACATGTAGTGTATCTATATGTAGCATATATATCATATAGAGTATATATATATATAGTCTATATATAGAGGGTTTTCATTGGCAGCTTTAGGCTGCACATGGCTCCTGGATGTTTTGGGGTGTTCCTTTACAGACGAGCCATTTTAAAGCTGGAGGTTGTTTTATTTTGTGGCACAGGGATTTGGGCTGACATTCTTTACTGGGTAAAACCTGTGGCTGGTGCATTATCACCCCAGCTCATTCCACGGGTAAAACTGGGGACATCCTGCTGGTTTTTCCCGAAATTCCCGTTTCCCTGTTGGTTTGAAGAAGCCAACCCTGATGGTTTTTCTCCTCCCAGGCCTTGGACTGGATGCCAAATTCGGGAAGGTGGTGAAGAAGACGTCGCATTGAGGTGGAATGGACTTTTAATTTATTGTCTTGTACCTCAGAAATCTGGTGTGGAACTGGACTCAGGCCGGGGAATCGGAAGGAAACCGTGTGGAGTTTATTTTCGGGGTTTGGTTTTTTAATTCTGAATCGTCTCTAAAATGTAATCCTTTAGTTTGAGGTATAATTCAGCTTTTGTTTTGGGTTTTTTTTGTGTGTGTAATCAGAGCTGGAGCCGAGCAGCAGCAGCAGATCCTTGCCTTAACAGGAGAACACAAATCCTTCCTCTCTTTATTAAAGAAAACCAGGACAATGGTCACTTCTCCGGGGCTTTCTGTGGGGTTCTGTGGGGCAGGGAGGGAGAGGAACGATCCCATTCCTTTGGGGTGATCCCAGGGTTTGGGGTTTTTCCAGAGGGTGGGAGCAGCCCTTTGGATTTTCTCCCACTGGGCTGTGTCAGCAGGGAAATCCTGGACGTGCCCCAGCCCTGTCCTGGCTCCCAGGAAAATGAGAATTCCCCAAATTTGGGGCTGAATTTGGATGTCCTGGGGCAGCTCCTCTCCCACCCCATGGGATCCCCCAGGAGGAATCCCCAGGGCAGCTCTGACACTGCCCCTGGGCAGGAGCAGCTCTCTGGGCTCCTGAGGAGCCTTTGGGGTGTTCTGCCTGGGAATAAACCCCAAAGGAATTGGGGTGGGATTCCAGGGATTTTCCATCCTCTGCTGCTTTTTCTTCTCCAAGAAGGAGAAGGGGAGAGGGGAAAATTCTGTTCCCTGCGTTTGGGGCTTTGCTCCTTTTCCCCAGGCCGAGGCAGGGCCGGGATTGGAAATGTCAGGAAACTCCTCCTGGCCCCAAGGAAGGGCCAGGGACTCACAGAGTTTTGATTCCAGGGGTTTGGATTCCTGTCGGGTTTGTTCCCAGCAGGAAGTGACCAAGGGAGCCCTGTGCCTGGCCAGGCTTTGGGATCCTGGGAGGTGTCCCCAGGGTGGGATTTAAGGTCCCTTCCAGCCCCAAACATTCCCCGATTCCCGGTGTGAGCACACCTAAGGGCAGCTCAGAATTCCCGAGGGACAAATCCCGGTGTCTCCAGAGCTCTGTGGCTCAGCCCCAGCTTGGAGCAGACCTTCCCCAGTTCCTGGGATCCTAATCCGGGTAAATAAAATAAAATAAAATAATAATAAAAAAAAAATCTGGGGGGTTTTATTCAGCTTTGGGCTAAAGGAGCACTTTCCCAACGGGAATTTCTGGGAGGGGAGTGAGGCTCTGGAATGTTCTGGGGCTGGCAGGGAATTCCGCAGGGAATTCCGCAGGGAATTCCGCAGGGAATCCCGGGGGCTGTCCCGGGGCAGGAGCGGGGTTTTGCCCCGGGCAGGAGCGGATCTCCGGCGCCGAGCCGAGCCGAGCCCATCCCGCTTTTCCTCTTGGTTTGGTTCCTTCACATCCCGGGTGCAGCCTCAGTTACCGGCAGGGGGAACTCTGCTTCCAACCATTCCCAACAAACAGCGGCAGGAACCCAACCAAAAAGCGGCTCCTGTGTCTCTGGAGCCGAACCCAGCCGCTCCTCCAGCTTTTCTCCACGTTTTCCTCCTCGTTTTCCTCGCCTTTAATCCTTCCCGGCCACCAGCAGAGCTTCCAGGAGCCGCGTCGGGAGCTGACCCCTCCCGAGCAGCTCGTGGATAAACCATTCCCGCTGGGATTGTCCCGGGAAGCTCTGCTCCGGCCGGGGGCAGCTGCTCCGGGAGGCTGCGGAGGGATGGAGCAGCCGCAGCGGGGAATTTGGCAGCTCCTCTCGCTTCTCCTTTCATCTCCGCTGCTTCTCCCGGCTCCTCCTGCAGCTCCAGCAGCAGATGGTCCAAAAAAAAAAACCACCAAAAAACCCCAAATGTTTGGAGAAGGGAGGTGGAGGGGACTGGATTTTTGGCTGTTTTGTAGGGATGGAGATAATCCTGTGAGTGATCCTTTTCTGGGCACACGGGAGAGTGAAGGGGCAGAAGGAATTGTTATTCCCTTGGGATCTTGGCGTTTCTCGAGGATGTTTTGGGGTTTCAGGCAAGGAAAGGCTTCCAGGCTGGTGAATGATTTAACGATTTGATGATTTAATGATTTGCTTTCCCCGCAGGTTTGGTTTAATTGTCCCCACATCAAATCAAACATTGGGATTTTTTCCCTCCAGGAGGGAGCTGGAGGCTGCCCCTGGGCAGGAGCAGAGCCTCTCCCCAGAAAATTCTGCTCCAAATACCCCCAAAACCTGAACATGCCGAGGCGCTAAACCCGTCATTTGCTCGTTTGTTTTGCTGGGAAAACAAACCCCTGCGGTGGTTTGGGCTGGGAAGGAGCCGGGCTGGAGGCCGTGAGCACCAGCTCCTGTTTGTGGGGGAAAACTGAACTAAATCAATCCGGGGGACTCGGGGCCAACACTGAGCCTCCCCCAAACCTGCAGGTGCCGAGCTTTGGGGAGAGGGAAACAATTCCACAGCAGGGTCGGGTTTTAATGAGCGCGGGATCAAAAGCAGCCTGGAAAAACAAGAGCAGCCTCATCAGGAGCCGCTGCTAACGAGCACCAAAGGCCCGCTCGGGGCTGGGGGAGCTGCTCGCTCACCGCTGCCGCTTTCAAGGCTCGCTTCCTCCTCTCCTCCAAAAGCAGCTTTGATGAGTCTCCAATCCAGGTAAAAATAGCAACCCAGCAGATTCCCTGCAATTAAAACCTCCAGGGCAGGGTTTGTTTCAGGCGCTGTTTGTTTTCTCCCGAACAAAAAGCGGGTTTTTCACGGCGGCAAAGGGCTGAGCCAGGGTTTCTGGAGGTCAGGGAAGATGTGGGAGGGAAATGTGTGAGGCAGGGAGCTCGGGGTGCTGTGAGAGGGGACTGTCACAGCAGAGACGTCCCCTACCGGGAGGAATTGTCCCGTGAGGATTCTTGGGAGGAATTCCTGGGAGGAATTCTCTCATGGCAGGGCTCAGCCCTGGGGGTTGGCACTGAATTTGAGCGCAGGATTGTGGTTTGGGATCTGGGTGCCTCCAGCACAGAATTCCAGAGGGGCTTTGGGCCTCAGGGCTCACCCAGCTCCATCCAGGGATCTTCTCTGGGAATTCCAGCCCAGCCTCGCAGGGAAATCCTGGGACTCTCTGGATTCCTGCCTCGAACCTGCAAGGAACCAACTTCCCAACTCCTCTCTACATAAAAGACATCAAAATTCGATTTATTCCTGTAAGAGACACGGACATTTTTATCACACACCTCAACCAGCTGCTTTGACCTTTGTGTGCTTTAGAGCTGTTGAGGGTGGGGACATTTCCCGTCCCCGCGGCCCCACACTCGGCGATTCCCAGGGAAGGGAAGCTGGCCTCAGCCTCCTGCCGTGAATCCCACCGGGAGGAGCAGGGCTGAGGCCTGCAGCCTCTGCATCCCCTTTCCCTGCGGGATGTTCGGCCTTCCACGGCTCAGCAATTCCAGCAGCCAGCAGCTCCGGCTCCGGCCGAGCTCCGAGCGTCCCCAGGGGCGCGCCGAGGTGACACAGCGGGCGCTGCTGTGACAGGGAAGGTCCCCAGAGGGGCTGGCCTGGGAGATGTGCGAGGGATGGAAACACCCCGACAGCGAGAGAAGGGATTCTCAACCGGCTGTGACCAAAAAATGACCGCCTGACAACCAAAGCGCTGCGACAGCCGCATCATGGAGTGACTGAGATGGAACACGGAGCCAGGAGCTCCCCGATTCCCCGGCGGCGATTCCCCGGCGATCTGTGCCCTTCCAGATGGGCCACGGGCTCCCACGGGTGCCGCTGGCAGAGAGAGGGGAGCAGCACCTCGAGTGATGCGCTAATTAAAGCCTCGTTAAGCCTCCCCCCGTGATTGAGCCGCGCTTTGTTGGGCGGGGGTTCGATTGGGTCCGTGTCAGAGCCGGCAAATGCAGGAAATCATGAAATAACGGCGTGCTCGTCCCTCTCCTGATCGGGACTTTAATTAGTGCCGCATTTTCAAGAACTGCGCTCCCGACGTGCCCAGATCCCTCCTGGATAAGGGGATGACGATTGGAATCGTGTCCTGCAGCCCCTCGCTGCTCCGTTTAATCACGGCGGAGAAACGCTGGCAGCTCTCGGCAGCTCAGCCTCTCCCTAATTACATTTCTGGAGTTTTAGTAAATTGAAAGGGGAAAAAAAAAACAAAACCCAAACGCCGGGACAAAATAATTAAACCCGAGGAGGAAGTGAATATTAAAGAGCAGCAGCTAGTTAAAATTCTCGCACGTTCTCTCCTCTCAGAGCCGTGGGTTTAATCAGCTTCCCGCGGAGATGGGGCTGAGAGGGGTGACACCTCCAGACCTGCGGGGACGGCGGCCTTCCGTGTCCCTTTGTCACAGGGAAATGCCACCTGCCTGCTGCCAGCCGGGTGGGAATTGTCCCTGGGGCTGGGGATTCAGAGCTCGCTTCACACCCACACGGCAAAACCCCCATCCCGATCTCCAAGGTTCGCGCACATGGAATTGTTTATTGTCACCGAGCTGTCTCCCAGACACGGGGAAGTGACAGTAATTCTCTTCTGCAGCCACCCGGGGGGACAGAGCCGAGCCTAAATAACTTCGGCAAAGGGAGGAGAGGTGAAATTCCACCTCCGGTTCCACAGGTGCCCGATTTAATTTTCCACTTCCTGGGAACAAGAGAATTTCGATCAGGAGAAGCTGAGAGAGAACTTGACTTCCCCCACTGCAGAGCGACACTTGTGCCGGATGAAAGGAGAATTCCTGTTTGTTCTGGGTACAGACGGGCCGCCGCGGAGGAGGGGGACAGCTCTTTGTCGTCTCCGAAACCGCCGCTGTCATTCCCTCGGCCACTTCAGCTCCGAGGGGACGAGCACACGGCTGAGGCGGCAGCGGAGAAGGGGAATGGGAAAGGGGATGAAAAGCGGTTTCCAGGAGAAACGCGCGGCCGGCACGGGAATGCGAACAGCAGCCGCGCACCTCCCGGAGCCATTTCTTCATCAGCCGGCGTCACCTGCTGCTGTCACCACGGGCAGCGCCTGGGGACACCAGGGAACGCGGCAGCGGCCAGGGATGGCTCAGGGAACCCTCGCCAGGAAAACCCGGGATGCTGCGGAACATTCCCAAAGCCGGGATGCTGCAGGGAACATTCCCAAACCCGGGATCCTGCCGAGAACATTCCCAAACCCGGGATGCTGCGGAACATTCCCAAAGCCGGGATGCTGTGGAACATTCCCAAACCCGGGATGTTGTGGAGAACATTCCCAAAGCCGGGATGTTGCGGAGCATTCCCAAACCCGGGATGATGTGGGGAACATTCCCAAACCCGGGATGTTGTGGAGCATTCCCAAACCCGGGATGTTGTGGAACATTCCCAAACCCGGGATGTTGTGGGGAACATTCCCAAACCCGGGATGATGTGGGGAACATTCCCAAACCCGGGATGCTGCGGAACATTCCCAAACCCGGGATGCTGTGGGGAACATTCCCAAACCCGGGATGCTGTGGAACATTCCCAAACCCGGGATGTTGTGGAGCATTCCCAAACCCGGGATGTTGTGGGGAACATTCCCAAACCCGGGATGATGTGGGGAACATTCCCAAACCCGGGATGCTGCGGAACATTCCCAAAGCCGGGATGCTGTGGGGAACATTCCCAAAGCCGGGATGCTGCAGAACATTCCCAAACCCGGGATGCTGTGGAGAATATTCCCAAACCCGGGATGATGTGGGGAACATTCCCAAACCCGGGATGATGTGGAGAACATTCCCAAATAAACCAGGAATGGGTGGACGGGGCAGGATTACCTGGGAGAAGGAGACAGAAGACAAAACCATTTTGTATTCCCCATTCCAATAAGCGTGGCTGTGCTACGAAACACGAGTCATTCCGTTTTGGGGGGTGCTTCATGTGTGATGGGATTAATTTCATTAATTAGTTCCTCGGGCTGGAAGTGACAGGAGGGGAAGGCTGGCTCTGGATAAGCTCCTCTATAGACATCCAGGTAATTAAGGACTGGTAATATCGCAATTTTTCCTTCACTGGTTACAAACCACGACCAAAGGATCAGAGAAGAGCCATACCCATGAATTCCTTTGCTGAAAATGTATAAATAAGTAAAAAAGTTCTGTATCAGCGTGGGCGTGGAGGAACTTTGTCAAGCCACACACGAGCCTGGGCCAAGAGGAAAGCAAGGGCTGCCTCGATAACACCAAAACCGGGGTGGAGTCGTATTTTACATGGCGTTTTTGGAGGATTTTGGTAACGTTTCCTCACAGAGCTGTGAGGGGAAAGAGCTCCCTCCATTCCCTCAGCAGTGTCCCCTCATGGAGCCCTGAGGGACAATGGCTCCCGCCATTCCCTCAGCAGTGTCCCCTCAGGGAGACATGAGGGACAATGGCTCCCGCCATTCCCTCAGCAGTGTCCCCTCAGGGAGACATGAGGGACAATGGCTCCCGCCATTCCCTCAGCAGTGTCCCCTCAGGGAGACATGAAAAGGGACAATGGCTCCCGCCATTCCCTCAGCAGTGTCCCCTCATGGAGACATGAGAAGGGACAATGGCTCCCGCCATTCCCTCAGCAGTGTCCCCTCATGGAGCCCTGAGGGACAATGGCTCCCGCCATTCCCCAAGGCAGTGTCCCCTCATGGAGCCGTGAGGGACAATGGCTCACTTCTTCCCTCAGCAGTGTCCCCTCATGGAGCCGTGAGGGAAGGGACAATGGTTTCCTCCATTCCCTGAGGCAGTGACCCCTCATGGAGCCCTGAGGGACAATGGCTCCCTCCATTCCCCAAGGCAGTGTCCCCTCATGGAGACATGAGAAGGGACAATGGTTTCCTCCATTCCCTCAGCAGTGTCCCCTCATGGAGCCCTGAGGGAAGGGACAATGGCTCCCTCCATTCCCTCAGCAGTGTCCCCTCACGGAGCCGTGAGGGACAATGGCTCCCTCCATTCCCCAAGGCAGTGTCCCCTCATGGAGGCCTGAGGGACAATGGCTCCCTCCATTCCCTCAGCAGTGTCCCCTCACGGAGCTGTGAGGGACAATGGCTCCCTCCATTCCCTCAGCAGTGTCCCCTCACGGAGCCCTGAGAGACAATGGTTCCCGCCATTCCCTCAGCAGTGTCCCCTCACGGAGCCGTGAGGAAAAGGCCCATGGCACACCCGGACTCCTCTCCAGGCACGGGGAAAGGCGGTTCCGCCTGTGAGGGCCGTGCTGCGCAGGGCTCTGTGGCAGACACGGACAGAACGGCGCTGCGCCAGCAGCAGCCCGGTGCCGAACGGGGACAGCGGGGACAGCGGGGACAGCGGGGACAGCGAGAGACAGCGGGGACAGCGGGGGACAGCGGGGACACCGAGGGACACGGCGCACACGAGGATCCATGAGCGGGGCGGCAGGACGAGCAGGGCCACACGCCTGCCACAAAGTGATCCATTTCTGAAAGCGCAGGACGGAGGCGAGCTGCCACAAAGTGGGGCGTGCCCTGACGCATGCGCAGGAGCCGCCCGGGCCGCGCGCGCTCGCGGCGGGGGGAGAGGTCTCGCGCGACGGGCGCGCGGCTCTAAAGGGCGGTGGGCGTGGCCGGCGGCGCCAGCCCCGCAGTGCGCGTGCGCGGCCGCGAGGGGAGCGCTGGGCAGCGCCATATCCCGGCCCCCCCCGCCCCGGCACCGCGCGCATGCGCGCTGAGCTGCTGCGGGCACCTGCGCAATAGTGATCCCCGGGTCGCGCTCGGCGGAGACCGGCCCGGGAGGACATGCTGCCAAATAGTGATCCCTAGCCGCTGGTGGTCTCCTGAGGGGGCTGCGGGCTCCGGGGGCCGTCCCCACACACCGCACCTGCCCGGGCAGCGCTCCCCGCCTCCCTCCGGCCTCCCCAGCAGCGCCGCACCGCCGGCGGGGCCGCTCCTCGGGCCGCGAGGTGAGAGCGGAGGGGAAGGAGCTGAGAGGGGAGAGGTGGTGTGTGTGTGTGTGTGGGGGGGGAGAGCGCAGGGCCTGAGGGACGAGGTCGGGAGAAGGGGCGGCGGAGGGGAAAGTTGGGGGAAAAGCTGGAGCGGGGATTCCTGGAGCTGGGCAGGCTGCGGGCCGGGGGCTGTGTGTGCCCGGAGCCGACACGAGCGGCAGGAGGGAATCGGGCCGGAGTGGGAGCTGCCGTGAGCAGAGGCAGGCGCCGAGCGGTGACAGGCTGTGGCCCGGCCGGGCCCTCGGCGCTGTGGCAGCAGCCAGGCTGTGCTCGGTGGCAGTGAGAGCCCCGGATCGCAGGGCCCAGCGCCGGGGCCTGTGCTGCTGTTCGGAGGAAATGGTGCATCATCCTGCGGTGTGCAAAGGGAAATAATCCCCTCTCCCGGGGAGCTGGCGCCGGGCGGCGTTCCCCGTGTTCCCGAGGGAAACCGGGGGCAGAGGGAGGTCTGACAGAGTTCTTGGAGGGGCAGGAGAAGCTCAGCTCTGATGGGACTCGGCTCCGAGTCAGCGCTGCCCCGTGTTTGTGTTGTGGCTCTAGAGCATCGTCCTGGCGTGAGCAAAAGAAACACTTCTCCCTCATTTCCTCTCTTTTATTATTTTTTTTTTCCCACTTCGCCTTTGGAGTTCTGAGTGGCGCCTTGTCGGGAAGCCCTCTGAGAGTCTGAAGAATGACACTTATTTATACTTTATAAAACAGAACTCCCGAGCCCAGATGGTTTAAGCAAAGCATCCACCTGATTTCTCTCCCAGTGACATTTTTCCAACCAGCTGCCCTCAACGATTTGGTGTCAATTTATCCCTTGTTTTGTTGTGACCTGAAGAAAAAGCAGATAGTGTGGGGTTTTTTTTTCCCCCTTTTTGGTACTTTTGTTACGTTTGGGGTTGAGCAGCAGAATGCTCGGAGGGTGTCACCCTGTCCCTGCATCAGCAGGGGACAGTGACACCGAGCTGTGCCCCTCCGATGGAAACTCCACATTTGACAGCCGGACTGGTGCGGAGTTACTGTCACAAATCCATCCCTTTTCTCCCCAAAACCTCGCTGTTTGGGCACCGACACGGGGGTTAAAGTGAGGCCCTCACTGCCCACACCGGAGCGATTTAAACCCCCGTTGTTTTTGTGCCCTGCTTACTCCCATTTCCTGCCGCTTCCCTGTGCAGAGGCTCCGGGCTGGCAGAGAAATAAGTGTTAAAGGCAGTGAGGTGAGCGGCTCCTGTCCCAGTTTGCTCTGGGGTTAATCCCGGACTGCAGCTCGGCCTCTCCTGGCCACGGGCTGCGGGCTCAGCCTCTTCCCAGCGGGATTTTTGGGGACACCAGCGAGGGGCAGGTCCCAGCCTCACTGCTGGCGTTTCGCTTTGAGGTTTGCTGCTCTCCTGGGAACTCGGCATCATCCCAATCCCCAGGGTTCTCCCTGCCAGCTTTGGGCTGGGGGAATCCCACGGGAATTCTGCGGGATCCCTGCTGCCCACCCGGCTGGATCTGCTGGATCTGCCTTGGAGGGTTATGTAAGACTCCTCCCGGCAGAGCGAGGCTGGGCTTTGCTGCTCGGTGCACGGTGGAAACACAGCAAAAAAAAAACACCCAAAAAAACCTGTCAGGAAATGGAGAAAGCCCAAAATAAACAAAACAGGAACGGCCAAAAAAAAAAAAAACCAAACCAAACCCTTTCAGCGAGAGAGCTGCTCCTTCATTCTCAGTCCAGGAGCTGCTGCTTGGAGCTGGAATAAAAACCGTGTGGCCAGGTCCAGAAACACCTGCCCGGGCAGAAAACTGCTGGGAACTCAGGTGGTTGTACCCCCGAAGAGACAGAGGAGCCCTCGGTGCTCAGGAGCTGCTCTGGAGATCACTGAGCTCCTCTTTTTGTTGTTGTTTTGGTGCTTTGAAATGTCCTGTGGGTGTGGGAGGAAGGAGCTGGGCGATAATGGAGTGTTGAGCTCTCTGCTGAGCCCCCCAGGGCTGCGGCAGGAGGGATTTGGGCCGGATTTTAGGGATTTAGGGTGGATTTTAGGGAGAAGTTCTTTGCCCAGAGGGAATGAGCACGTTCCCAGGAGCTCCAGGGACGGGATTTGGGGTGTCCTGAGCAGGGCCAGGAGCTCTGGGGGATCCCGGGGGGTTGCTGCTGGTCCATGGGAGGTTCTGGAAGTCTCTGTGCTGCCGAGGAGGACACTGAGCAGGGATGAGCTGGGATTAGAGGGGCTGGGGGTTGTTTCAGGGTTTTCCCTCTGTGTTTTTAGGGCTGGAAAAGCACCCGAGCACCGATTCCTGGGAATCCCTGGGAATCCCTGGCT
>NW_027077166.1:0-45654 GCF_009819655.1 Sylvia atricapilla | reverse complement strand
TCCATCCACAGATTCGCTTTTCCTCCCTTCCTTTTCCCCTCTCCTTTTTCGCCTCCTCTTTTTCCCTCTCCTTTTTCCCCTCCTGTTCTTCCCCTCCTTTCCCCTCCTCTTTTCCCCTCTCTTTCCCTCTCTTTTCCCCCCTCTTTTCCCCTCTCCTTTCCCCTCCTCTTTCCCCTCCTCTTTCCCCCCCTCTTTCCCTCTCTTTCCCTCTCTTTCCCCTCTCTTTCCCCTCTCTTTTCCCCCTCTTTTCCCCCTCTTTTTCCCCTCCTTTTCCCCTCTTTTCCCCCTCTTTTTCCCCTCTTTTTCCCCTCTTTCCCCTCTTTTCCCCCTCTTTTCCCCCTCTTTTCCCCCTCTTTTCCCCCTCTTTTCCCCCTCTTTCCCTCTCCTTTCCCCTCTCTTTTCCCCCTCTTTCCCTCTCCTTTCCCCTCTCTTTCCCCCTCTTTCCCAGGTTCAGCCCCTTGTCCCCCTTTCCCTGTGGCACTGAGGGGTTTTGGGGCAGGGGGATCTCTGGGGCCCCTTGGGCAGCCCCCCAAACTCTCCCTTTGCCCCTCGCAGAACCGTGTGGAGATCAACGACGTGGAGCCCGAGGTCTTCAAGGAGATGATGTGTTTCATTTACACCGGGAAGGCCCCAAACCTGGACAAGATGGCTGATGATCTGCTGGCAGCTGCTGACAAGGTAAATCTGGGATTTCGGGACGCTGGAGGAGCTGGGAATGCTGTGGGATTTCCTTCCCACGGAGTGGGCGGGTTCCTTGGAATTGGAGCTCTCAGGGAAACCTGGAGACACAGCTGGACCATCAGAGAGCACAGCTGGAGCTGCACAGCTGGAGCCCAGCAGGGATTTCTGTCTCCACTGCTCCTTTTGAAAGGTTTTTGGGGCTTCCCGAGGACTCTGCTGCACATCTTCCCATTAAACCGTCAGGAATTTTTTTGCTCTGCTGCTCATTTTTAAGGATTTTTTGGAGCTCCCAGAAGAGGCTGTTCAGTGTGATCTGAGCTGGGCTGAGGAGACAATTACAGAGTGGACCCAGGGATGGTTTTGGGATTTTGGGTTTTTTTTTCCATGTGGTTATTCCCAAAGCCCCGGAGCTGTGCTGGGTCTGGACAAACGTTTCTGCTCCTGCCTCCTGCAGGCTCTGCACATCCAGGAGGGGAACTGCTGGAGGTTTCCTGCTGGGCCTGGGAGCTGCTGGAATTCCAGCTGGGATTCCCTGGGGCTCTGCTGGAATTCCAGTTGGGATTCCCTGGGGTTCTGCAGGAATTCCCTGGGGCTCTGCTGGAATTCCAGCTGGGATTCCCTGGGGCTCTCAGATGGAATTCCCTGGGGCTCTCAGATGGAATTCCCTGAGGTTCTGCTGGAATTCCTGATGGAATTCCATGGGGCTCTCAGATGGAATTCCCTGGGGTTCTGCTGGAATTCCAGCTGGAATTCCCTGGAGCTCTCAGCAGGAATTCCCTGAGGCTCTCAGCTGGGATTCCCTGGGGTTCTGCAGGAATTCCCTGGAGCTCTCAGCTGGAATTCCCTGAGGCTCTCAGCTGGAATTCCCTGGGATTCTCAGCTGGAATTCCCTGGGGTTCTGCAGGAATTCCCTGGTGCTCTCAGCTGGAATTCCAGCTGGAATTCCTTGGGGCTCCAATCCCAAAACGGGGTGAAAAGCCCCATTCCAGCTGGGATTGGGGCAGGAATCCCACCAGGAGATCCCAGGGCTGCCCAGACTGGATAAATTGATTATTTATCCACCATTATCAGGTGCTGACTGAGGGCGAGGCAGAGCTTTAATCTCCACTTCTCCTGCCTTTTAATGCAGCTTTGCTTTCCCTTTCCCAGCCTTAAAAAAGCAGGAATAAAAAAAGAGAAAAAACCAAAAACCTCCTCCATGAAAACACACAAAAACATCCAACATTTACCCCGGGGGACTGAGGCTGCTCCCTCTGAGCTCTGCTGTCTCTTAGGGAAAAAAAAAAAAAGCTGTAATTAGCTCCCAAAATTCATCTTCAGGAGCTCCCAGTGCGGGAGGTGGAATTCAAAAAGGAGGAAGGGGAAATGTTGCTGCTGAGAGAGCCTGGAGTGGCCACTCTGGGCCAACAATGTAATTAAAAATGAGTTATTTGTAGCAAAAAAAAAAAAAAAAAAGGAATTTAAAAAGTAGCTCCACGGAGGAGAATGTTCCATCTCCAGCTGGAGAGTGCTTGGCTTTATTTGTTACATTTGAGGCTCTGACAGGCAATTATCCAAACCCGAGGCTGGCCCCATAAACTGCTTTATTTATTGAGACAGATTAGCAAAGAAATTTGATTTGCCCCTCTCCATTTTGCCAGAGAAAACTCTGTTGAGTGCTCTGTCTCTGTGAGCAGCCAGCCTTCGGGGAAAATGGGGTTCACAGAGCTGGAATTCTGCACTTCAGCCCGATCCTCACAGGGCCAGAGCTCAGCCACAGCCCAAAATCAATCAGGAAATCGATTTCTGGTGATGGGGCCAATCCCATGGCAGGGATCCCACCCATGGATCAGGGCATGGAACATCCCTGGCTCCAAACCTGGAGTGTTCCTCAAGGGGAGGAGTAATTCCAGGACTAAAATTCCATGGATCTGTGCCCAGTATGCCCTGAAGGTGACGTGTGAGGACACCCAGGGGTAATTTGGGCTGTGATTTTGGGTGTTATTCCGTGTTTTTGTCCCCAGTATGCCCTGGAGAGGCTGAAGGTGATGTGTGAGGACACCCAGGGGTAATTTGGGCTGTGATTTTGGGTGTCATTCCGTGTTTTTGTCCCCAGTATGCCCTGGAGAGGCTGAAGGTGATGTGTGAGGACACCCAGGGGTAATTTGGGCTGTGATTTTGGGTGTCATTCCATGTTTTTGTCCCCAGTATGCCCTGGAGAGGCTGAAGGTGATGTGTGAGGATGCTCTCTGCAGTAACCTGTCCGTGGAGAACGCGGCTGAGATCCTGATCCTGGCCGACCTGCACAGCGCAGACCAGCTCAAAACCCAGGCCGTGGACTTCATTAATTAGTGAGTAATTGCTCCAGGATGGGCAAAACCTCCCCTTTTCCCTTTTTCCCTTTTTCCCTTTTTCCCTTTTTCCCTTTTTCCCTTTCCCTTTTACCCTTTCCTTTTACCCTTTCTTTTACCCTTTTCCTTTTCCCCTCTCCTTTTCCCTTCTCTTTTCCCCTTCTCTTTTCCCCTTTCTCTTTTCCTCTTTCTTTTTCCCCTTTCTTTTTCCCTTTTCTTTTTCCCTTTTCCCCTTTTCCCTTTTTCCCCTTTTCCTCTTTTTCCCTTTCCTCTCTCCTTTCCCCCTTTCCTTTTCCCCTTTCCCCCTTTCTTTTCCCCCTTTCTTTTCCCCCTTTCTTTTCCCCCTTTCTTTTCCCCCTTTCTTTTCCCCCTTTCTTTTCCCCCTTTCTTTTCCCCCTTTCTTTTCCCCCTTTCTTTTCCCCCTTTCTTTTCCCCCTTTCTTTTTCCCCCTTTCTTTTCCCCCTTTCTTTTCCCCCTTTCTTTTCCCCCTTTCTTTTCCCCCTTTCTTTTCCCCCTTTCTCTTTTCCCCTTTCTCTTTTCCCCTTTCCCCTTTCCCTCTTCCCTTTCCTTTTCCCCTCTCCTTTTCCCCTTTCCCCTTTCCTTTCCCCTTCCATTTCCTCCTCCTTTTTCCCCTTTCCCTTTTCCCCTTTCCCTTTCCTTTTCCCCTCTCCATTCCCTCTCTCCTTTTCCCTTTGCCCCTCTCCATTGCTCCCCCTGTCATTCCTGAGTTCCCTGCCGTGGTTTATCCATCACTCCTCACCTGGGGCTGCCCAAACCCGGCTCAGCCCTGTTCCCCCTGTGCAGGGCTCCCACAGCCCAGGAGCTGCTCTGGCCTCTGGGGCAGGGGAGGGTCAGGGGGCTGTGCCCCTAAACCACGCTGGCAGTGTCCCAGGAGCCCGGGGGAGCTCCTTCCAGCCCGGAGCATTCCGTGGTTTGATGCCGAGGGACCGATCCCTGCCAAGCTTTAATAAATGGAACACTTCCGGCGCTCGGTGCGGCTCCTCCCGGAGCTTTTCATATCGATTTCTGCCATTCCTGCTCCGTGCTCTGCCATCCCACCTGGAATCTGCTGCAGCTTTTCCTCCCAGGCCCCAAACCTGGAATGGGCCCTCAGGCACCTGAGAGAGCCCAGGAGGAGCAAAGCCCCGAGTTCCTCAGGGCCCTGGGCACAGCCTGGGGGCTGCTCCTCTTTTATCCTGGCCCCTGATCCCAGTTTGCTCCCAGTTATCCCAGTCCCTGATCCCGTTTTTTTTTTCTGGTTATCTCAATCCCTAATCCTGCTCTGCTCCTGGTTACCTCCGTCCCTGATCCCAGTCTCTGTTCTCCATTATCCCAGTCCCTGACCCTGATCCTGAAACAATTATCCCAGTCCCTATTCCCAGTTATCACAATCCCTGATCCCAATTTCCCCAGTCCCCATTCCCCATTATCCCAATCCCCATTCCCTATTCCCCCAATCTTTACCTCTGTTCCCCATTCCCATTCCCCATTCCCATTCCCCATTCCCCATTCCCATTCCCCATTATCCCATTCCATTCCATTCCCATTCCCCATTCCCCCAATCTTTCCCCCAATTCCCCCATTCCCATTCCCCATTATCCCATTCCCCAGTCTCATTCCCATTCCCCATCCCCAATCTTTCCCCCATTCCCATTCCCCATTATCCCATTCCCTCATTCCCCAGTCTCATTCCCATTCTCCATCCCCAGTCTTTCCCCCATTCCCCATTCCAATTCCCCATTCCCCCAATCTTTCCTCCATCCCCATTCCCCTTTATCCCATTCCCCATCCCCATTACCCCATCCCCATTCCCCTTTATCCCATTCCCCATTCCCCATCCCCATTACCCAATTCCCCCAGTCTTTCCCCCATTCCCCATCCCAATTCTCCCATCCCAATTCCCCCATTCCCCAATTCCCCCAGTCTTTCCCCCATTCCCATCCCCATTCCCCCAATCTTTCCCACATTCCCCATCCCAATTCCCCCATCCCCATTCCCCCAATCTTTCCCACATTCCCCATCCCCTTTCCCCATCCCCATTCCCCACTCCCTGACCCCTCTCCGTCCCTTTCAGCCACGCCTCGGACGTGATGGAGACGTCCGGCTGGAAGTCCATGGTGGTGTCCCACCCGCACCTGGTGGCGGAGGCGTACCGCTCTCTGGCCTCGGCGCAGTGCCCCTTCCTGGGCCCGCCCCGCAAGCGCCTGAAGCAATCCTAAAGCGCGGCTCCGCGCGTCCCGAGCTTTGCTGGAGGCGGCGCTGCCGCCCTGCCCGTGTCCCCGGGGCAGAGCCGGGGGAGAGCCGGCCGCCCCCGGGGCTCCGCGGGCCGCGGCGGGCACCGAGGCCGCTCCGTGTGACACCCACACTTTGTCCAACGGCGCCCAGAAATTCGGGGGAGGAAAGGGGGGAGGGTTGGGCTCCTGGGGTGGGGGCTGTGTCCCGCGATTCCCTGTTTGTCTGTGTCGTTCTCCTTTGCGCCCCTCCTCGGCCGTCCCGCCCCGGGGTTTGGATCTACCTGAGCCGCAGGACTTCTTAGGGAGTTTTATTCCTTTTTTGTTTTTTTTTGGGATGGGAGGGGTTGGCTTTGGGAGGAGCGAAAGGCGCAAAAAGAATCCCACCCGCCGAGGTCCTTCTTGGGGTTGTTTTTTTTGTTATTGTCATTTTGTCGGTTTGGGTGATTTTATTTTTTTTTAAAGGGAGGGAAAAAAGAAAAAAAAAAAAAAATCCCCTGAGGGGAACTCCACGAGTTATTTATGGCATAAAAAAAAAAATAACAACAACCCAAAAGCACGTTCCCAAAGTCCTGGCGGCCGAGCCGAGCCGGACCTGACCCCCCTCATCTGCCCCTCGGCCAAGGACGGTGAATTCGCTGGGTTTAGCACTTGTGTGTCCTAAAAACGAATCCCAAAGGGCCTTTTTTTGTCTGAAACCTCCGCTGGGAGCACGAGGGGCAGCGAGGGCCGAGCTGGGACAGAGAACTGCAAAAACCCCCTCGTGCCCAGAGCGACGCCGACGGTTTGCGCTCCGAACACACGCCTCCTGGGAAATCGTCCCGGGCGTTTCTTCCCCCCTTTGCTTCATCTCCCGTTCCTTTCCCTGGGGATTTTTTTTAATGGGAAATTAATCCAGCACGCCCCCAGCAGCCCGGCCCCTCCTCCCCAGGATGAATTTTGGTGTTGCTGACGGCTGTCCCTGAGTCGCTCCGTGGTTCTTACACTGTTTGTACCTGCTCTGGGGCCAGCCCTGTCCCTTTCTATTTAGTCACTTCTTACAGCAGAGATGTTTCAATAGCTGGGAACTCTTTTTTTTTTTTGGTTTGTTTTTTTTTTTTGTTTTTGTTTTGTTGTTTTTTTTTTTCTTTTGGAAAATATAAATAATTCCTATTTTGTACCCTGTCGTCGTCGTTGTCGTTATTTTTTAGACTCGGTTTGGGTTTTAAAGGCTGCTGGGGTTCTCCTCGCTCTGCCCTGGCCTGGAGGAGCCCTGACCTCCCTGGGAGCCAAGGGGGATTTTGGGAATGTTGCCGAGGGAATTTCAGTCCAAACCTGTTGTTTCTCCTCGCAGCTGAGGCCAAAAGCCCCGAGTGTTTAATGATTCCTGCGGGATTGCAGCCCTGGGTGCTGCCCCTCCCTGGGTCTATCCCTGGGTCTATCCCTGGATTTTCCCCTGGATTTATCCCTGTTTGTCCCTGGATCTGTCCCTGGCTGCCCCTGGGTTTGTCCCTGTTTTTCCCTGGATTATCCCTGTTTTTCCCTGGATTTATCCCTGTTTTTCCCTGGATTTATCCCTGTTTGTCCCCGGGGTTTTCCCTGGATTTATCCCTGGTTTTCCCTGGATTTATCCCTGGTTTTCCCTGGATCTGTCCCTGGCTGTCCCTGGATTTATCCCTGTTTGTCCCTGGGTTTTTCCCTGGATTATCCCTGTTTTTCCCTGGATTATCCCTGCTTTTCCCTGGATTTTTCCCTGTTTGTCTCGGGATTTTTCCTTGGGTTTTTCCCTGGATCTGTCCCTGTTTGTCCCTGGATTTATCCCTGTTTGTCCCTGGATTATCCCTGTTTGTCCCCGGGGTTTTCCCTGGATCTGTCCCTGTTTTCCCCTGGATTTATCCCTGTTTGTCCCTGGATCTGTCCCTGTTTTTCCCTGGATCTGTCCCTGTTTGTCCCGGGTGTTTCCTGCGGGACTTTTCCTGCCTGTGGCAGCTCTCCCAGGAAATGGAACGGAGCAAATTTGGATTTCAGTTCATTATTTTTATTTATTCCATTCCTGAAGCTTTCTCCCCTTCCCGGGATTTCTCCTCTGGAATTCTCCCTCCATTTTCCTCCCTCTCCCTCCTGGAGTCCCTCACCTCATTCCCGATGACTTTTGGGGGAGTTAATTAATTACGAAGACATTTAATTAGCGAGGGTTTGATGGGTTGGTTTGTCCTCCCCTGACCCGCTGCCCACTTGGCTCCTGCGCTGCAATTCCAGGGAATTTGGTGATCCCACATCCTGGGGCGTGGTTGGATTGAAATTTAATTGAAATATCAATTTAATCGAATTTAATTGGAAGCCGAGGGTACCGTGGAGGCACAAAAAGGGGGAGAAACTTCCCGGAGTGGGGCAGGAAAAAAACTCAAAAAAACAGGGAAAAAAAAAAAAACCGGGAAGGGAAAAAAAAAAAAAAAAGAAAAAAAGGGAAAAAAATAAACGAAAAGAGCAGCACATGAAATAATTGGAGGAATAAAAGGCCTGGGAGGCTTTTGGAGAATAAAGTGGATAAATAAAGCGGGAGCAGCTGGGGAGGATTTGGCTGTTGGAAGTTTCCTGGGCACAGCGTGGGCAGCGGAATCCAGCCCAGGGCTGCTCCTTCCACCGGGATTCTGCTGCTCCTTCAGCGGCTCCCGTCCCGGGAATGAAATATTCCGGTCCCTGGGGAATTGTGTGAACTGCGGAGAGAATCGGGACGGGAGGAGTCCTGGGAGGGAGAGGATGGGAGCGAGGGCTCCTCTCGGAATTCTTTTATTTATATTTATATTTTTTATTTTTATTTTTATTTTATCTTTATTTTTTTATTTTAAATTTTATTTTATTTTTATTTCATTATTAGTTTATTATTTTTATTTTTATTTTTTTCTTTTATTTTCTTATTTTCTTTTATTATTTTCTTTTAAATTTTCTTTTTATTTTTAATTTAAATTTTAATCTTTATTTATTTATTTATTTTTCCTTTTTTTTTTTTTTTTTTACTTTTTACTCTTTACTTTTTCTATTTACTTCCTGATTTTTTTTCAATTTCTATTTCTTTTTTTTTTTTATTTACACTTTTTTTAGGGGTTTTTAAAATTATTTTTACATTTTTATTCTTAACCTCTCGCTCCTGTCCCTGGTCTGTCACTCCTGCGATTACGGGTAATTAACATCCCCTCATTAAAATGAGGCTCCATCTGCCCTGAGGCCGGCGTTAATTAAAGATCCCAGCCCAGGGCTGGGATGAGCCAAGGGCTGTCCATGGAGAGGGGCTGGAGCATCCCAAAATCCCAGAAATCCCATAAATTCCAGAAATCCCATCAATCCCAAAATCCCATCAATCCCAGAAATCCCAAAATCCCATCAATCCCATAAGTCCCATAAATTCCATAAATCCCGTAAATCCACGAGAAGCAGGGCTGGAGTGAGGAAAAATCCAGGAATGACTCTGATTCCTTCCAGAATTAAAAAAAAAAAAAAATAGAGATGGGAGTGATGATTTGAGGGTTTGGAATTTAATGGGAATGGGGAATGGGGAATGGGAATGGGGAATGGGAATGGGAATGGGGAATGGGGAATGGGGAATGGGGAATGGGGAATGGGGAATGGGGAATGGGGAATGGGAATGGGATAATGGGAATGGGAATGGGGAATGGGAATGGGGATGGGAATGGGGAATGGGGAATGGGAATGGGAATGGGAATGGGAATGGGAATGGGGAATGGGAATGGGGAATGGGAATGGGGAATGGGGAATGGGAATGGGGAATGGGGAATGGGAATGGGAATGGGGAATGGGAATGGGATAATGGGAATGGGAATGGGGAATGGGAATGGGGAATGGGAATGGGGAATGGGGAATGGGAATGGGAATGGGAATGGGAATGGGGAATGGGAATGGGGAATGGGGAATGGGAATGGGAATGGGAATGGGAATGGGAATGGGAATGGGAATGGGAATGGGGAATGGGGAATGGGGAATGGGAATGGGAATGGGAATGGGGAATGGGAATGGGAATGGGAATGGGGAATGGGAATGGGGAATGGGAATGGGGAATGGGGAATGGGAATGGGGAATGGGAATGGGAATGGGGAATGGGGAATGGGGAATGGGAATGGGAATGGGGAATGGGGAATGGGAATGGGAATGGGAATGGGAATGGGAATGGGGAATGGGGAATGGGAATGGGAATGGGGAATGGGGAATGGGGAATGGGAATGGGGAATGGGAATGGGAATGGGAATGGGGAATGGGAATGGGGAATGGGAATGGGGAATGGGGAATGGGAATGGGGAATGGGGAATGGGGAATGGGAATGGGAATGGGGAATGGGGAATGGGATGGGAATGGGAATGGGGAATGGGAATGGGGAATGGGGAATGGGAATGGGAATGGGGAATGGGAATGGGAATGGGGAATGGGGAATGGGAATGGGGAATGGGAATGGGGAATGGGAATGGGGAATGGGGAATGGGGAATGGGGAATGGGGAATGGGGAATGGGGAATGGGAATGGGGAATGGGGAATGGGAATGGGGAATGGGGAATGGGAATGGGAATGGGAATGGGGAATGGGAATGGGGAATGGGGAATGGGGAATGGGATAATGGGAATGGGAATGGGGAATGGGGAATGGGAATGGGAATGGGGAATGGGAATGGGAATGGGGAATGGGGAATGGGGAATGGGGAATGGGGATGGGGAATGGGGATGGGAATGGGAATGGGGAATGGGGAATGGGAATGGGGAATGGGGATTGGGAATGGGGATTGGGAATGGGGATTGGGAATGGGGAATGGGAATGGGAATGGGGATCCCAGGACAATCCGTGCCCCGGGAGCAGGTTGGTGGCGGCTCCTTCCCGGGAGAGCTTTGCCCGGGCAGGGAGAGAGGAAAAGGAGGGAAAATAATCCCAGGAGCCGCTGGAAAACCGGGAATGTTCCGTGTCTGTGGGGTTTGGGGCTCTGAAAACCGGGAAATTCCTGGATCAAACCCAGTAGCAGCCCGGGAATTGCAGGAGGAATCGTTCCCTGCAGCTCCCGGGGGTGGGTTGGGATTTTCTCCCGGTCCCGGCTCCGGGGCAGGAATTCCGCTCCCGGCCCGGAATGTGCCCGGCCCGTCTCCTTAGAAACGGCGGCGCCGCTCCGGGAATTCTCCCGGTTCCTCCTCCTCTGCGCCGGGCTGTGCTTTTCCTTCTCTTTTTTATTTTTCTTTTTCCCCTCCTTTTTTTTTTTCTTTTTTTTCTTTTTTCTTTTCTTTTTTTTTCCCCCCTTTTTTTTTCTTTTCCCCCATTTTTCCCCGTTTCTTTCCCCCGCTTTTCTTTCTTTTTTCCTCCTTTTTTTTTTTCTTCTTTTCCCTTTTTACCCCGTTTCTTTCCCCCTTTATTCTTTTTTCCCTTTTCCCCCTTTCTTTCCCCCTTCGATCTTTTTCCCCCTTTTTTCTTTCTTTTTTTCTTTTCTTTTTCCCTTTTCTTTTTTCTTTTTTTAATTTTTTTTTTCCCTTTTCTTTTTTTTTTTTTTTTTTTTTTTTTTTTTTTTTTCCTTTTTGTGTCACCTCGATGGGATCTTAACGATTTTTGTGTCTCCTTCCTCCGGCAAACCCGAATCCTCCAGGAATATTTTTAATTCCCCACATTCCCCCTCCCCAGTTCCAACCGTGACTCCCCATTTTTTCCCCCTAAACCCACAAAACTTCCCGGAGTTTTTCCCAAACTTTCGGGGCTCGGTGAGGAAAAATCTCCTCGTGGATTAAGGAGGATTTTTGGGAAGCAGCTCCCGGCTGGATTTGGGAGCTGAAACTCCGCCAGCAGCCGGCAGAGCTCTGGAGAATAAATTGATTTCTTGGGGGAATAAATCGATTTGGGGATTCACGAACCCCTGTCAGGGTGGGGAGGAATTTTTGGAGCCTGGCGCTCCGGATTTGGGGAATTCGGGGGGAAAAGGAGAAGGGAAATGGCTTTTTTTGGTCTTTTCTGGAGGAGGGAAGGTGCCAGGGGAAGTGGGAGACGGAAGTCTGGATGTCTGGGAAGGGGAGGAGGGTGGGAACGGCCCCAGAAATAGAAACCTAAAATTTGGATATCCGGGAAGGGGAAGGAATCGGGAACACCTGGGAATGGCCCCAAAACCAGGAGCTGAAATTTGGGTATTTGGGAAGGGGAATTGGGAATACCTGGGAGCTGGGAGTAGCCCAAAACCAGGAGCTGAAATTTGGATATCCGGGAAGGGGAAAGAATCGGGAACACCTGGGAATGGCCCAAAACCAGGAGCTGAAATTCAGAGATCCGAGTAGGGGAAGGAATTTGGAACACCTGGGAGCTGGGAATGGCTCAAAACCAGGAGCTGAAATTCGGATATCCAGGAAGGGGAAGGAATTGGGAATACCCGGGAGCTGGGAATACCCAGACAGGGGAAAAACTTAAATGTGGATGTCTGGGGGAGGGAATTGGGAACACCACAACAGTGGGAACCTGAGGTGACATTCCCGGGAAAAGGGAGGAAAATGGGAATACCCAGCTGGGAACAGGCACGTGGCAGGAGCCCGGGCCCCGGCAGCTCCTGGCAGCCCAAAGCTGGATGTTCCCGGCTCCTGGCAGCCCAAAGCTGGGTATTCCCGGCTCCTGGCAGCCCAAAGCTGGATATTCCCGGCTCCTGGAAGGAGCTGACCCGTGGCCGCCCCTCGCTCCCAACCCCACGCCTCGGTTTTTTTATAAATCTTGGACATTTCCAGGAAAAACTCCGGCCCGGCCTCGGTGCCACCGTGAGCTCTTTATTCCTGCTCCTTCCCTGGGAGGGAGATCCCGGGTAGGAGAGATCCCGACTCCGAGAGATCCCGGCTCCGAGAGATCCTACCTCTTTCCACGGCCGCGGCTCCCAGGGAACAGCCCCAGCTCCAGAGGCACCCCCGGCCCCGGCACCCCGGGAATTTCAGCCCTGGGAATTGCAACTCTGGAATTACAACCTTGGGAACCGCAACTCTGGGAAATGCAACCCCAGGGAATTTCAGCCCCAGGAGCTGCAGCCCCGCAGAATTGCAACCCCAAGGATTATGAGCCCAGGAATTGCATCCTCAGGAATTTCAACCCCAGGGAATTCCTGTCTCGGGAATTGCAGCCCCAAGGATTAGGACCCCGGGAATTGCAGCCCAGAGAATTTCAGCCCCAGGATCTGCAGCCCAAGGAACCGCCACCTCGACAGCCGCATCCCTGGGGGCAGTTCACCTCCGGGGGCATTTCACCTGCGTGGGAATTTCATCCCGGAGGAATTTCACCTGCGTGGGAATTTCACCTTCGAGGGAATTTCACCTCTGGAGGAATTTCACCCCCAGGAAATTTCACCCCAGAAGAATTCCACCCCCGGGGGATTTCACCTCCAAGGGATTTAATCTCCGGGGAAATTCAGCCCCGGAGGAAATTTCACCCCAGAGGAATTTCACCTCCAGGGAATTTCACCCCAGAGGGATTCCACCCCAGAGGGATTTTGCCCCCCGGAGGAATTCCACCCCCAGAAGAATTTCACCCCAGAGGATTTTCACCCCCAGGGAATTTCACCCCAGAGGATTTCCAGCCCCAGAAGAATTCCAGCCGCAGGGAATTCCAGCCCCGGCCGCCCCCATCCGCCCCGCTCACGCCGAGGGCCCGTAGGGCGGGCGGCTGTGGGCGCTGTAGTCGGGACAGGCCTTTTGCACCAGGCGATAATCGCTGCTGTAGAAGGCGATATAAACGCAGACGGCTCGGAAGGGCCTGGAGCAGCGCCACGCCGCCCGGCTCTGCGTGTGCTCCTGCGAGCACGTTTGGGCCGGATCGAAGGCGCAAAGAGACGTTTTCCTGGCCCGGGCCACCTGCTCCGACTCCACTCGGCAATTAAACACTTTGGATTCTTTGGCCTCGGCGAAGATCTGCCTCTCCAGGTGGAACTGCAGCGCCTTGCCGGGAGGCACCAGGCTCACCGAGATGTTGCCGTGGCCCGTGGAGTTGTGCTGGAAGAAAACGCTCACGCTGCCGTTGCCGTGATCCACCACTTTGCCCGTGATCAGCAGGTTCAGTTTCACCGTCTTGATGTTGGAATAAAAATCTCCCCAGCCCAGAAGTTTCTGTCTCCTGCCCTGGCTCCGGCTCGGGTCTCTCCGGGATCTCCCTGCGCGGCTCTCCGCAGCTCCCCGCCGCTCCCGGGAGATGCTGCCCGCTCCCGGGGGGATCCGGGGCTCCGGCTCCGGTTTGGGGAGCGGGTTTGGGCCGGGCAGACGCCGCAGGTCGGGGTTTGGGGATGTGCCGTGGGGATCCACACCCGTGCTGAGCTCCTCCGGGGAGCAGAAGGCCTGAGGAGAGAGGAGTGAGGGCTGGGGGCGACCCTTCCCCTGCGCGGGCTCCCCCACCCCAGGGCCCCTTCATTTCCCTTTTATTTCCCCTTGATTTCCCCTTTATTCCCCTTTATTCTGGTTTGTGTTTCCCTTGTTTTCTCTGTCTGTATTTTCCCTTTCTTTTCCTGGTTTGTGTTTCCCCTTCATTCTCCGGTTTTAATTTCTCCTTTATTCTGTTCTGTATTTCCCCTTCTTCATTCTCTGTTTCGTTTTGGGTTTTCCCCTTCATTTTCAGTTTGGATTTTCCTCTTTATTTCTGCTTTATTTCCTCTTTATTTCTGCTTTATTTCCTCTTTATTTCTGCTTTATTTCATCTTTATTTCTGCTTTATTTCCTCTTTATTTCTGCTTTATTTCCCCTTTATTTCCCCTCTATTCCGTTTGTATTCCCCTTTGATTTTCTGTTTGTTTTTCCCCTGAGACCCCTAAACCCCCCTGAGCCCCCTGAGCCCCCTGAGCCCCCCAGACCGGTCTCCTCTGTCCCCTCCGGGGCCTGGGGACAGCCGGGACAAGTGACAGGACGGGACAAGTGACAGCAGAGCCGAGTTTGTCACCCGGGCAGTGACAGCCCCGGAGCTGCCCCTCTGGAACTCGGGGACCCCCAAAGCGGCCCACCCAGGGGGTCCCGGGGGTGCTGCGGCCCCTTCACTCGGGCTGAGGGGGTCCCGGGGGTGCTGCCCCCATCTCCCGGCGGGGGTCCCAGCGGTGCCCGGGGCTCTCCCGGCCGGGGAATCTCCGGGACGCGGATCCCGGCTCCGGTCTGAGCCCGAACCGTCCCCGGGCTGCGGCCCCTTCACTCGCGGCTCCGGATTCGTTTCTTTGGTGATTTTGGGGGCGCGGGGGGTTTCATGGGGAGTTTCTGCCCTCCGGCCCCTCCCGGACCCCGCCGAGGGGTACCCGAACTTTGGGGAGGCGATTTGGGGGGGTTTTATGTCTGTTTGTTTCTCCCCCGGGGATGGAGCCGGGCAGCGCTGCCCGCACGCCCCGTGCCCGACCCCCGGTGTCCCCGGTGTCCCCGGTGTCCCCCGGTCCCTCCAGTGTCCCCCGGTGAACTCCGGTCCCCTCGGTGCTCCCCCTGTTCCCTGGTGTCCCCCCCGGTGTCCCCCCTGTCCCTCCGATGTCCCCCGGTGTCCCCTGGTGTTCCCCGGTCCCCCCGGTGTCCCCCGGTGTCCCCCCCGGTGTTTCCCGGTCCCCTCCGGTGTCACCCCTGTCCCTCAGGTCCCCCTGGTCCCCCCCGATACCTTCAGTCCCCCCCGGTGTCCCCCGATGTTCCCCGGTCCCCGCGATGCTCCTCCTGTCCCTCCGGTCCCCCGGTGTCCCCCCGATGTCCCCCGGTCCCCCCGGTGTCCCCTGTCCCCCCAGTCCCCCCGGTGTCCCCCGGTCCCCCCTGTCCCCCCCGGTGTCCCCTGTCCCCCCAGTCCCCTCGTGTCCCCCGATGTCCCCCGGTCCCCCCGGTGTCCCCTGTCCCCCCCTGTCCCCCCCGGTGTCCCCGGCGCTCACCGGCAGCCCGGTGCTGCCCCGGAGGAAGAGCAGGAGCAGCAGCAGCAGGAGGAGGAGGAGGACGCAGCTCGGAGGAAGATGCATTTCCCAGCCGCCGCCGCCGCCTTTTCTCCGCGGCTCCGCTCCGGGGACGGTTCCGCTGCGATTTTTCCTGGGTTTTTTTTTTTCCTCTCGTTTTTCCCTCCCTTCTCCTCCAGCGTCACCGGGGAAGGGAAGGGAAGGGGCGGGGGTCCCCCGCTTCCCTACGGCCGCCCCCGGCCCATGGCGCCCCGGCAGCTCCCGCCCGGGAGAGCCTTCACCTGCGGCGGCTGGCCCCTGGCCCCTGGCTGTCCCCTGGGCTGTCCCCTCCCCTGTCCCCTCCCCTGTCCCCTCCCCTATCCCCTCCTGTCTCCTGAGCTGTCCCTCCGCCCTGTCCCCTGGGCTGTCCCCTGGGCTGGCCCCTGGGCTGTCCCCTCTCCTGTCCCCTCCCCTATCCCCTGGGCTGTCCCCTCTCCTGTCCCCTCGCTGTCCCCTCCCCTGTCCCCTCCTGTCTCCTGAGCTGTCCCTCCGCCCTGTCCCCTGGGCTGTCCCCTGGGCTGTCCCCTGGGCTGTCCCCTGGGCTGTCCCCTCTCCTGTCCCCTCTCCTGTCCCCTCTCCTGTCCCCTGGGCTGTCCCCTGGGCTGTCCCCTCGGCTGTCCCCTCTCCTGTCCCCTCCCCTATCCCCTCCCCTGTCCCCTGGGCTGTCCCCTGGGCTGTCCCCTCTCCTGTCCCCTCTCCTGTCCCCTCTCCTGTCCCCTCTCCTGTCCCCTGGGCCGTCCCCTCGGCCGTCCCCTCGGCTGTCGCCTGGGCTGTCCCCTCTCCTGTCCCCTCTCCTGTCCCCTCGCTGTCCCCTCGCTGTCCCCTCGCTGTCCCCTCTCCTGTCCCCTCCCCTGTCCCCCTGCCCGCCCCCGGCCGTGCCTCCGCTCTTCCCCCGCCCGCCCGAGTCTCGGGAAAACTCCGCTCCCGTTTATTTCCCTTTTATTTCCCATTTATCGCCCATTTATCCCGGGTTTATCCCGCTCCAGCCCCGCTCGCTCCAGCCCCGGGTTATTTCCCTTTTATCCCTGATTTATTCCCGGGTTATCCTCGATTTATCCCGGGTTATCCCGCTCCAGACCCGGGTTATTTCCCATTTATCCCGGGTTATCCCGCTCCAGCCCCGCTCGTTCCAGTCCCGGTTTATCCCCGGTTTATCCCCGGTTTATCCCCGGTTTATCCCCGGTTTATCCCGTTCCAGTCCCGTTCCAGGACCCCCCTTTAGGAGTAACCCTTCGGTGCCCGGGGCCCAGCAGAGCCCCCGGGGGCTCCTGGGGGGTTCAGACCGGTTCTGACCCGGGATCAGCCCGTGCCAAAGGGGATTTCCCTCTGGCGTCTCTCAACCACAAATTTCGGGGTTTTTCGGGAACCTTTTCCCCCAAATCCCGGGATTCGGCTGCTCCCCCCGGGTCTCAGGGGGTGTCAGGAGGGACCGATCCCACTCCGGGGACAATCCCCAGGATCCACTTTGGGGTTTTGGGGCTCGGGATCCGGGGAGCAGCGGAGGGGATTTGGGGATCCGGGCGCTGTTCCAGGCCCTTTTCTCCCGAATTTCCCCGTTCCTTTCCCGGTTTTCTGTTGCCCTCTAGCGGGACCCGCGGGACGAGAACGGGGAAGGAGCGGGAAGGGGCCGGGAGAGGCTCCAAAAACCCCAAAAACACCCTCAGATCCCCCAAATCCCCCCGGGATTCAAATCCCAAAAATCCCAGCGGGAATGGGAATCTCATCCCTCAGTCGTTAATTAATCCGGGAGCTGATTAAGAGCCCCGGGCTGAGCTGGATCCCGGATTTTTGGGGGGATAATTCAGATTTCTCTAAAATCCGAGTCGGTTCAGCCTCCGGAGCAGCCGGGGCGGGTTTGCCGGACCCCAAAACACAAATCCGACCCCGATTATCCCGAAAAAAGCGGGAAGAGGAGCCCGGGGGATTTTCCTGCCCGGGACTGCAGAGGGAGAACGGGAACGGCTCCGGGAGCGAATCCCAGCCCGAACCCCAAATCCCGAACCCCAAACTCCAAATCCCGAACCCCAAACCCCAAACCCAGAACCCAGAACTCCAAATCCCGAACCCTAAACCCAGAACTCCAAATCCCAAATCCTAAGCCCACAAATCCTGAACCCCAAACCCCGAACCCCAAACCCCGAACCCCAAACCCCAAATCCCGAACCCCAAAGCCAGAACCCAGAACTCCAAATCCCAAATCCTAAACCCACAAATCCTGAACCCCAAACCCCGAGCTCCGAACCCTGAACCCCAAATCCCAAACCCAGAACCCCGAACCCTAAATCCCAAATCCCGAACCCCAAACCCGGAACACCGAACTCCAAATCCCGAACCCAGAACCCTGAACCCCAAACCCCAAATTCCAAACCTAAATCCCAAACCCCAAATCCCAAATTCCAACCCTGAACCCCAAACCCCAAATCCCAAACCCCAAATCCCGAACCCAGAACCCTGAATCCCAAACTCCGAACCCCAAATCCCGAACCCAGAGCCCCGAACCCCAAATCCCGAACCCCAAACCCCAAATCCCAAACCCCAAATCCCAAATTCCAACCCTGAACCCCAAACCCCAAATCCCAAACCCCAAATCCCGAACCCCCCGACCCCTCCCAGCCCGGCCCCAAATCCCCAAATCTCGGCTCCAGCTGTTTTTTGGCCGCTTTTGGTTTTTTTTTTTTTTTTTCCCGGGAATTCGATCCGCGGCTCGGAAGCGGCTCGGGGCCGAGCTCGGCCGCCCCCGCCTTGGAGAATTCCCAAATTTCTGCTGGAGACCCCCTGGAATTCCTGCCTCGTGCCAAACCCCACAGCTCGCCCCGACCCGCCGGGTTTTGGGGTCGGGAGGTTCTGCCCCAGGGGGTTTATCCACCCCGAGGGGTGAGAATTCCCACATTTTCCCGGAGTTTTTTGGAATTCCCGGCGCCAGGAGATTCCCCCGGGGCTGTTCCCAAACCATCGGGGCTGGAATTCGGGATGGGAAATGGCCCCGGCCCCAAATCCCTTTTTTTAATCCCAAATTTCTCCTTTGGGATTTCTGATCCCGGCGGGAATTATCCCGGGAGGAGTTCCGGATCTCCGGGAATTTTTCCCTTCCTCCAGTGAAAATGGGATTTTTCTCCCCCCGAGGGTTTTTTGGGGATTTTTGGATCACCAAAAATCAGGGGAGGAATTTTGAGCCAACAAAAACTTTCTTTGGGTTTTGGGGATTTTGGTCTCAAATCCCCCCCAAAAATCCTCCTCTGGGAATTTTGTCCCCCAAAAGCGAGATTTGGGACCGAAATTCCCGGGTGGGATTTGGGGGATTTTGTGATTTGGGGGATAAAATTCCAGGGGGATTTGTGGAGTTTGAGAAGATTTTAAGGGCCAAAATTCCAGGAGATTTGTGGGACTGAGGACAAAATTCCTGAGGGGATTTGTGAGATTTGAGGCCAAAATTCCCTGGGGAGATTTTTGGGGGTTGGGAAGATTTTGGAGAAAATTTGGGATAAAATTCCAGAGGGGATTTGTGAAGTTTGGGAAGATTTGGGGGATTGAGGGACCAAAAATTCCAGGGGGAGATTTTTTAAAGTTAGAAAAATTTGGGACCAAAAAATTCCAGGGGGAGATTTTTTTGAAGTTGGAAAAAAATCGAGATAAAATTCCCAGGGGGAGATTTTTTGGAATTGGGAAGAATTAGAGATAAAATTCCCAGGAGGAGATTTTTGGGAGATCGGCACCAAGTGGCCAAAATTCTGACGAGGAGAAAAACAAACAAACAAAAAAAAATAAAACCCCAAAATAATTCCCAGGCCCTGGAATTTTCGGGCTCAGCTCCCGCGGGGGGTTTGAGGTTGGAGCCGATTAAAACAACAAATCGTCCACGGGAGTGAAAATTCCCCGTTTGACGGAGCCAAAATCCGCACCAGGGAGCCCCAAAATTCCCTTTTTTCCCAGCAATCGGAGCCAACTCCGCGCTTTTTTTATTTCACTTTCTGTCAACAGATTTATTTTATTTTTCCTGCGATTTAATTTAATTTAGGTTTTTTTTTTTTTTTTTTGGCTTCAGTCCTTTTCTCTTTTCCGGGATGAGGAGGTTGGCTGGAGATTTAGGGAGGGAGGGATGGGAACGAGCTCCCAGCCAGGGTTTTTTTGGGGAAAAAACAACCAAAAAATGGAGAACTTGGAGCTAAAATCTGTTATTTTGATATGGGACTGATTAAAGCTCAGCTATTATTATTTTTATTTTTATATTTTAATTTTTATTATTTTAATTTTTATTTTTATTTTTACTTTTATTTTTATTTATTTTTTAATTTAATATTTATTTTTACTTGCATTTTTGATTTAATTTTTAATTAAACTTTTATTTTCATTTTTATTTTCATATTTATTTATTTATAATAATTTTTATTTATTTAAATTTTTATTTATTTATGTTTATTTATTTTTATTTTATTTATTTTTATTTTTAAATTTCTTTTTTATTTTTATTTTAACTTTTATTTCTTTTTATTTTATTTGTATTTGTATTTTTATTTCTTTCTTTCTCCAGAGAACTTCTCCAGCCCTAATTGAATTTTCTCCCCCTTCCCATTCCCCCGAGCTCCCGGTTTGGTTATTTATGGAAAACATCTGGCAGCTCCTGGAGCTGGGAATTCAGGGAAAATCCGAGGGGGATTTTTTTTGGAGGGGAAAAATTAAAATATTTGGGATTCCCAAAGGGGGGAGCAGAGGCAGCAGGAAAAACCCAATTCCAGGGAAAAAATGGAATTTTTCTGGCTGGAAAATGAAGATTTTCCCTCCCCTCGATTGGTTCTTCCAGGTTAAAATGGGGATCGGTGACTCGTTAATGAATTGGGTAATTAATCCAATGATTCCAATTATTAATCCAATGAATCCAATTAATCCTGGGCTGGGATGAGTTTTCCAGGCTGGTGACGTCATCGCTTCGGAACTTTGGAATCACTTGGGATTTTTATTGGGATTCATTCAGGATTTTCAGTGGGATTCACTTGGGAGTTTTATTGGGATTTAGTCGGGATTTTTATTGGGATTCATTCAGGATTTTCAGTGGGATTCATTCAGGGTTTTTATCGGGATTTAGTCGGGATTTTTGTTGGGATTTACCCGGGATTTTCATTGGGAATGGGATTTTTATTTGGATTCGCTCAAGATTTTCCGTGGGATTCTCTTGGGATTTTTCAGGAATGGGGTTTTTATTGGGAATTGCATTCGCAATGGAATCTTTATTTGGACTCACTCGAGATGTTTGTTGGGATTCACTTGGGATTTTTCAGGATTGGGATTTTCATTGGGATTCACTCAGGAATTTCAGCAGAAATGGGAATTTTTGGGGGTTCACTCGGGATTTTTCAGGAATGGGATTTTCATTGGGATTCACTCAGGGTTTTCGTAGGGAATGGGATTTTTGGGGGATTCACTGAGGATTTTTCAGGAATGGGATTTTTTTGGGATTCACTGGGGATTTTCAGCAGGAATGGGATTTTCATTGGGAATGGGATTTTTTTGGGATTCTCCCCGCCCTGTACCCAACACAACCCCTCTTTCCAAACTCCTCCTCCGACTCCTCTCCGGGCGCTCGGAACTCCACAAAACCCCGACCTCTGAGGGTTTGGGGTGGAATTTCGATGGATTCATCCCCAATTCATCCTCCGGCTCCCCCCCAGGGCTCCTTCCCGGGGATTTTGGGATTCCCGAGGGCGGCCTGGGGACAAAGGGACCTTTTTAGGGCCGGGCTGTGACTCAGGGCGGCCCCACAATCCACAATGGGGCCTTTTATCCCTCACCCGCCCCCAATTCCCGCCGGGAATCTGACAATTCCTGGGGTTTTCTCCAGCCGGGATCCGCTCCTGGCTCAGCGCCGGGGTCACCACGGGAGCCCTGGAGTGTCCCCGAGTGTCCCCAAGTGGGGCTGGAGGGGATTTGGGTCATTCCAGGTGGGATTTGGGTCATTCCAGGTGGGATTTGGGTCATTCCAGGTGGGATTTGGGTAATTCCAGGGGGGATTTGGGTTATTCCAGGTGGGATTTGGGTCATTCCAGGGGGGATTTGGGTTATTCCAATGGGATTTGGGTCATTTCAGGGGGGATTTGGGTCATCCCAGGGGGGATTTGGGTCATCCCAGGGGGGATTTGGGTCATCCCAGGGGGGATTTGGGTCATTCCAGGGAGGGTTTGGGTCATTCCAGGGAGGGTTTGGGTCATTCCAGTGGGATTTGGGTCATTCCAGGGGGATTTGGGTCATTCCAGGTGGGATTTGGGTCATTCCAGGTGGGATTTGGGTCATTCCAGGGGGGATTTGGGTCATTCCAGGAGGATTTGGGTCATTCCAGGAGGATTTGGGTCATTCCAGTGGGATTTGGGTCATTCCAGTGGGATTTGGGTCATTCCAGGGGGATTTGGGTCATTCCAGGTGGGATTTGGGTCATTCCAGGTGGGATTTGGGTCATTCCAGTGGGATTTGGGTCATTCCAATGGGATTTGGGTCATTCCAGGGGGGATTTGGGTCATTCCAGGTGGGATTTGGGTCATTCCAGGTGGGATTTGGGTCATTCCAGGTGGGATTTGGGTCATTCCAGTTGGGATTTGGGTCATTCCAGGTGGGATTTGGGTCATTCCAGGTGGGATTTGGGTCATTCCAGTTGGGATTTGGGTCATTCCAGGGGGATTTGGGTAATTCCAGTTGGGATTTGGGTAATTCCAGGGGGATTTGGGTCCTTCCAGGGACAACACTCGATAGTGGCCGAATTCCTGCGGCCGCTCCTTTGGATCCGGGACTGGACGGGAGCCCCGGAGCCTCTGGGAGGACATCCAAAAATATCCTGAAACATCCAAAAAACATCCCAAAAACATCCCAAACCACCCTAAAACATCCCAAAAATATCCTGAAACATCCCCAAAATAACCCAAAACCTCCCCAAAAATACCCCAAAACATCCCTAAAACATCCTAAACCACCCCAAAAACATCCCAAAACATCCCAAAAATATCCCCAAACTCCGCAGCTCTCCCGGGACCGCTCGTCCCTGGATGTGATCCCGGGAAGGGCCGGGCCCCGCTAATTAATTAACGCGATGGCTCCTCTAATTAACCCTGCGCGGGACGTCTGGGAGGTCTGGCTCTGGGCTGTTTGGGGATGGTTTTGGGGTGTTTTTGGGGTGTTTTGGGGATGTTTTGGACAATTTGGACTGTTTGGAGTGGTTTGAGGATGTTTTGGGGATGTTTTGGACATTTTGGGATGTTTTCAGGATGTTTTCGGTTATTTCTGGGGTGGTTTTGGGATATTTTTGGGATGTTTTGGGGATGTTTTAGGATATTCTGGGGAGGTTTTGGGGATGTTTTGGGATGTTTTGGATTGTTTTTGGGATGTTTTAGGATATTTTGGGGAGGTTTTGGGGATGTTTTGGATTGTTTTTGGGATGTTTTAGGATATTTTGGGGATGTTTCTGCGTGTCTTTGGATGTTTTTGGGATGTTCAGGGATATTTTTGGTATGCTCTGGGATACTTTTGGGATGGGTTTTTTTGGTTATTTTTGGGATGTTCTCCTCCTGGCAGAGCCGGGGGGGGGGACTTTGTCCCATTCCCTTTATCCCATTCCCATTTATCCCATTCCCTTTATCTCATTTATCCCATTTCCGTTTGTCCAATTCCCATTTACCCCGTTTATCCCATTCCCACTTGTCCCATTTATCCCATTTATCCCATTAATCCCATTAAACCCATTAATCCCATTTACCGCATTTATCCCATTTATCCCATTCCCTGGGGTTCTCCAGGTGCTTCCAGAGGTTTCGGGGTCGGAAATTCTGGGCTGGAGCTCGGCAATCCCAAACCCGGAGCTGTGGGTGGCCCCAAGCCCAGCTGGGCGCTGCCGGCGCCGCTCCCGAATTATCCCGATTTTCCACGGATTCGGGACCGTCCCTGGCCCGGGGTTTGTTCCTTTTGGGATTCACAGAGATCTCGGGGCCGGGAACGCCCCGGGAATGGGGTTTTGTTGGGATTCACTCGGGGGTTTATTGGGAATGGGATTTTTATTGGGATTCACTCGGGATTTTCAGTGGAAATGTGATTTTTGTTGGGATTCACTCAGGGTTTTCAGTGAGATAAATGCAGATTTCCAGCAGGAATGGGATTTCCAGCAGGAACGGGATTTTCAGCAGGAATGGGATTTTCATTGTTATAAACACAGATTTTCAGCAGGAATATGATTTTTATTGGGACAAATCCAGATTTCCAGCAGGAATGGGATTTTTATTGGGATTCACTCGGGATTTTCACTGGGAATGTGATTTTTATTGGGATTTGCTCAGGATTTTCAGTGGGATAAATACAGATTTCCAGCAGGAATGGGATTTTCATTGTTATAAACCCAGATTTCCAGCAGGAATGGGATTTTCAGCAGGAATGGGATTTTCATTGGGACAAACACTGATTTCCAGCAGGAATGGGATTTTCATTGTTATAAACCCAGATTTCCAGCAGGAATGGGATTTTCATTGTTATAAACACAGATTTCCAGCAGGAATATGATTTTTATTGGGACAAATCCAGATTTCCAGCAGGAATGGGATTTTCATTGTTATAAACCCAGATTTCCAGCAGGAATGGGATTTCCAGCAGGAATGGGATTTTCATTGTTATAAACCCAGATTTCCAGCAGGAATGGGATTTTCAGCAGGAATGGGATTTTCATTGTTATAAACCCAGATTTCCAGCAGGAATGGGATTTTCATTGTTATAAACACAGATTTCCAGCAGGAATGGGATTTTCATTGTTATAAACCCAGATTTCCAGCAGGAATGGGATTTTCCCGGGCCGGAGCTGGGACAGAGCTGAGCGCTTTCCCAGCCCCTGGAGCGGCCGGGATTTCCATGTCCTGGCACAGGGATCTGCTCCTCCTCCTCCTCGGACCTCCAGCGCCGCCGGGGCTGTGTCCAGCTGCCTTCCCCATCCTCCCCCGGGCTGGGAATTCGGGAATTCGGGAATTCTGCCCGCGGGAAGGAGCACAGAGCTTCTGGAACCTTCTCCAGGAGTTATCACGGGATAACTGGGCATGGAAAAGAAAAAACCCCCAAATCCCGAAATCCGGGATCGATTCCCCAGAACGCCCCAGGCAGGATTAATTAGCAGGAATTAAGGCTTCGTTCATTAAGAGGCTGCTCCAGGTCCTGCTGAAGGCAGCAGAATTCCCGCGGTCATCCGTCATCGATCCCGGAGAATTTATTGCCGGCAGAAATTTTCCAGGAAATGGTTCCAATCGATCGGGAGCCAATTATGGCCCCGAGGGGAGAGGGGAAAGGGCGAAAATTCCCTCCCTGAGGCAGCAGAATTCCAGAAAAGTCGGGACAAGCTCCGATTCCAGGAGCCGGGAATGGGACCCTGAGTGGGAAAAGGGGAAAGGAGAGAATCCCAAATACAAATCCCATGGGATTCCCCGCTCCCAGCCCCGTTTATCCCCGATTTCCTCAGGAAATTTGGGATTGAAGGCCTTTGGAGCACGGAGGAGGGTTTGGAGCTGCTCCAGCTCCGGCCTTTTCCCCTCTCCCGGATTCTGGATTTGTTGTTTTTTTGGCCAGCAGGATGCCGGGTTTCCATTTCATCCCGAACGTTTTAATTCCTTTTTGTCTCTTCCTTTCCCTGGGAACCCGAACCCCCGCAGCTGACAGAAAAGAGGGAAGCGTCCGGCAGCTGGAAAACTCCGATTCTGGGAAAAAAAAAAAATTCCCTCAAGATTCCTGCCGGGGAGCGGAAAAGGAGCTCGGGTTTCGCCCGGAGCCGGGCCGGGCTTTGTCCGGGACGAGGTGATGATTTCCCGGCCTGATCCCGGCCCGGGAGCGATGGATGGAGCCCCAAAACCCCCCAGCGCTTTTCCCCTCCTCATCCTCAGCTGCCAGAGTTTTCTTTTCCTGCCCAAAACTCCGGGATTTATTTTTTTTTTTCCTTCCTTCCGGCACAAATCCCGGCCGCGGGCAGGGAAAGTGCTCCCAGCTCCTTCCAGCCTCGAAATTCCCACAAATTCCCACAGGAATCCAGCCGGGCTCCCGCCGTGCGCCTGCGGAGCCCATCGCAGGGAACTGGGGGGTCCCAATCCCGGAATTCCCACAGCCCGATCCTGGAATTCCCACACCCCTCTGGAATTCCCATATCCCAATCCCGGAATCCCCACATCCCTCTGGAATTCCCATATCCAATCCCGGAATTCCCAAATCCCACCGGAATTCCCACATCCCTCTGGAATTCCCACAGCCCATCCCCGGGAAGGGGCCGGGAAAAGGGGAAAAGGACCGGGATTAAAAGGCTCAGCCCCGACTCCAGAGGAGGAAATCGGGAATTAAATCCACTTCCAGCGGGGGCGGCCCCTGGGGGGATCATTCCCGGATTTCCGAGGGTCCTGGAAAGGCGATCCCGAGGGATCCAGGGGGATCGGGGCCCCGCGTGTCCGGGATGAGCCTCCCCGGGGATATTTTGGGAAATTCCTGGCTCCAGCTGGGCACAAAGCTCCAGCTCCAAGTGCTTCCCATTACTGGGGAATGCGGCTCCATCTGGGAGCCAGGTTTGGCCCGGGGGCGGGAAGGGGGATCGGGGGATCGGGGGGCGCTGATCCCACCCGGACCTGCCGCTGGGATCGGGAACATCTCCAAAAAACCCGGGATGAACGTGTGGGAGAAAGCAGCGGGAAAAGCTGGAATGTTTTCCCTGCCCGCAGCCGGAGGGATGGGGAGGAAGTGCCGGGGAGATTTTGGGATTTTTTAGCGGCGGCTGCTCCTCTCCCGGAGCCCCGGGAGGTTCAACTTTCTCTTCCCGATTTTTCCTTTCCCGGTTTTTCCTTCCCAGATTTCCTTTCCCGGTTTTTCCCCCGGAGTCTGAGTGAAAAACGCCTCCCTTGAAGTTCCATCTGGAATTTTTTTTCCCCATTTTTTCCCACCCCCGGTGATTGCTGCGTTTTCCCAGGGCCTGGAGCTGGGGAGGGCTTTGGGAATAATCCAGACCCTGGGGATTTTTCCCGCTGGATCCAGCAGGGATCTGTCCCTGTCTCTCCCCCACGGCAGCAGATGTGGGATTTGGCAGCTCCGGCCCTTCCCACACTCCCATAAAAAAAGAGGAAGGAGATTTTTTTTCCAGGGATTTTCCCCCAGCCTGTGTGAACATCAGGCTCTTTCCCAGATCTCATTCCTGGTTTTCCCCCACCCGGGTGATCCCACACTCGGAGCCCACCTCTGTGCCGGGAATTGGGGCCGGGATTTGGGATTCTCCTTTCCCCAGGAGCCGTTCCCAGCTCCCTGAGCCCCTTCCCCAAGGGGATGGAGAGGAAAGGGATTAAAGGATTTCCTGGAATTATTGCCTCGATTGAAAGGATTTGTTGGAATTATGGCCCCGGGTTTGTCTGTGGGAATGGGAATGGGGAATGGGGAATGGGGAATGGAGAATGGGGAATGGGAATGGGAATGGGGAATGGGGAATGGGGAATGGGGAATGGGGAACGGGGAATGGGAATGGGGAATGGGAATGGGGAATGGGAATGGGGAATGGGGGATGGGGAATGGGGGATGGGGGATGGGGAATGGGGAATGGGGAATGGGAATGGGGAAAGGGAATGGGGAATGGGGATGGGAATGGGGATGGGGAATGGAGAATGGGAATGGGAATGGGGAATGGGAATGGGGAATGGGAATGGGGAATGGGAATGGGGAATGGAGAATGGGAATGGGGAATGGGAATGGGGATGGGGAATGGGAATGGGGAATGGGGAATTGGGAATGGGGAATGGGAATGGGGAATTGGGAACGGGAATGGGGAATGGGGAATGGGAATGGGGAGAAAACGAGGAGGAAAAAAGGAAAATCCCAGCAGGAAGGCGTTCAGGCCTTTTTCCCATCCTGGATTCCCGGGATTTTTCGGGCACAACGGGAAGACCCACGCGGGACGGCGACAACGATGCTCTTTATTGGCATCCCAAGGATACACACGGACAAATTCCAACCCCCCCCCCGTGCACCCCCCCGGCTCATGCTGCCCCCAGACCCTCCCGAAATCCCCCCAAAATCCTTCTACTTCCTAAGAAATCCTGGAATTACACGGCGGGGAGCGGAGGGACACACGGGGTTTGTACGACACCAAACGAGCTCCGCCTTTGGCTTTGGTTTCCTTCCTGGGTTTGGGTTTTTTTACGTTTAGTTTTTTGGGTTTTTTGTTTTGTTTTGGGTTTTTTTTGGTGTTTTTTTGGAGTTTTGTTCCCGTTCCTTTCCCGCAGCCGGGCGGGGATTTGAGGCGCTGAGTTTGTTCCCATTTCCCTTGACCCCAGAAATCCCGATTTTTTTTTTTTGGGGGGGGATTCTGGGGGTTGGAATCCCATTCCCGTGGCACTGGAAACCTGAGAGCGAGGCAGCAGAGTTGTCCTGAGGAGGAGAATTCCCGGCGGGAGAGGCTCGGCCGGGTGGGATCACCCTGGAATTTGGGTTTGGATCCGGGCACTTGGTTCCAGGCACCTTCAGCTTGTCCTGGAGTCGCTTTTCCCAAAATAAATCCCAACCCCAGGCCAATGGGAACAGCCTGGAGATGAGCAGTGATGGGATCCACCCCAAATCCATCCCGAATTTATCCCAAATGAACCCCAAATTCATCAGAAGTTCATCCCAAATCCATCCCAAATCTATCCCAAATTCATCCCAAATCAATTCGAAATCCACCCCAAATTCATCCCAAATGAAATCTATCCCAAATCCCTTCCAAATTGATCCCAAATTCATCCAAAATCCATGCAAATTTTATCCCAAAACTACCCCTAATCAATCCCAAATCTATCCCAATTCTATCCCAAACGCATCTGAAATTTATCCAGAATTGATCCCTAATTCATCCCAAACCCATCTCAAATCCTTCCCAAATAAATCCTAAATCCATCCCAAATTTGATCTATCCCAAATCCATTCCAAACAGATCCCAAATTCATACAAATTCCGCCCGAAATTAATCCCAAATCTATCCCAATGCCACCGCAATCCCACCAGGAGCCGAGGTTCCCAACCCGCCGTGGGCGGGGCTGTACATTTTTGGTGAATTCCCTCGGATTTGAGCCGTGGGAGGAGTTTGGGGCCGGGATTTGGGATTGGTTTTCTTCAGCCCTTCCCAAGGGATCTGCAGTGCAGGAAAAATCCCCAATCCCTGAAAATCCGGGCCCAGCCGGAGCCTTCCCACCGTCCAGAGCCCGGCAGGGAGGGAAAGTTCCAGGACATTTTGGAGGATTTGGGCGCTGGAGAGAAATTTCCAGAACATTTTGCAGGATCCAGGTGCTGGAGAGAAATTTCCAGAAGATTTTGGATGACCCGGGTGCTGGAGGGAAATTTCTGGATTATTTTGCAGGATTTGGGTGCTGAAGAGAAATTTCCAGAACATTTTTCAGGATTTGGGCGCTGGAGGGAAATTTCCAGAAATTTTTGAAGGATCCAGGTGCTGAAGGGAAATTTCTAGAACATTTTTCAGGATTTGGGTGCTGGAGGGAAATTTCTGGAGGATTTTGCAGGATCCAGGCGCTGGAGGGAAATTTCTAGAAGATTTTGCAGGATTTGGGCGCTGAAGGGAAATTTCCAGAACATTTTTCAGGATCCGTGTGCTGGAGGGAATTTTCCCGGAGGTTTTTCAGGATCCAGCTGCCGGAATCCCGCGGCCAGGGAGGACCCGGAGCTCTGGGAATATCCGAACCCCGCCGAGGTGCCGAGGGGTCCCTGCGGAGGGGGAACGGGTTTTTCCCCCCTCTGGAGTCTTTAAGGCCGGAAAAGAGGCGGGAATTCCGCCGGGGGCCGGGAGGGAACACGGCTGTCCCCAGGAGAGGTGACACTCCGGCAAAGGGACAGGGACAGTGTCCCGGGAGGGGCGGGAAAACCCGGCCGGGGGTTTTGGGGTCACACCTGGCCCTGGGGCGTGGCCACACCTGGCCCTGGGGCGTGGCCGGCTCACCTGGACAGCGGGAACCGCAGGGAAGGGAGAGGGCAAAGCTCAGGGGACACCGGGGACAGCTCAGGGGACATCGCTGGGAGCTCGGTGACATTGCCAGCAGCTTGGTGGCAGCCCAGGGGACATCGCCGGGGGCCTCATGACAGCTCAGGTGACATTCCTCGTTCTGGTGGCAGCCCAGGGGACATCGCCAGGAGCTCAGGGGACACTCCTCAGCCCGGTGGCCACTCAAGGGACATCTCCAGGAGCTTGGTGACATCTCTGGGAGCTTGGTGGCAGCTCAGTGACATCAGCGGGAGCTCAGTGACAGCTCAGAGAACACTCCCTGGCCTGGTGGCCACTCAGGGGACATCGCCAGGAGCTTGGTGACAGCTCAGGGGACATTCCTCAGGCTGGTGACAGCTCAGGGGACATCGCTGGGATCTCGGTGACATTGCCAGCAGCTTGGTGGCAGCTCAGAGGACATCGCTGGGACATTCTCCAGGAGCTCAGTGGCCACTCAAGGGACACTGTCTGGCCCGGTGGCCACTCCGGGGACATTCCCCAGGTCAGTGACATCTCAGGGGACATCACCAGGAGCTTGGTGACAGCTCGGGGGACACTCCCTGGCCCGGTGGCCACTCCAGGGACATCCCTGTCCTGGTGTCACTCTCCAGCTCCCCCCGCCCCGAGCCCAAACTGCCCCAAACCTGCCCTTTGACCTCAGTGCAGCGATGTCACCTCCTCGGGGTGACCCACGGGGGACAGGGACCCGCGGGGACATTCCCGAGTCACAGTGGTGGCACAGGAGGAGGAGCCCTTCCCATGAGGGGTGGGGACAGAGGGGACACGGGGACATGGGGACACGGGGACAGTGCAATGGTGGCAGGGTGGCCTCGGGTCCCTGCAGCTCAGGGACAGCAGGGACATGGACAGAGGGGACACAGGGACATGGGGACAGCGAGGACAGTGATGACAGCAGGGACAGCAGGGACATGGACAGAGGGGACACGGACAGAGGGGACACAGGGACATGGGGACAGCGGGGGCAGTGGGGACACAGGGACAGAGGGACATGGACAGATGGGACATGGGGACAAGGGGACATGGGGACAAGGATGATGGGAGCCCTTGGGGGTGTCCCCACTGGGGCAGGCACTTGGTCAGCGCTGTCCCCCTCGGTGTCCCCTCAGTGTCCCCTCAGTGTCCCCTGCAGCCCCCACTGGCGGTGGCGGCCCCCAAACCCGCTCCTCAGCCGATCCCACAATTCGGGGATTTCGGACCCCCTTGGAGCCGCAGCCCCAAATGTCACAGTGTGGGACCCCCAAAGCCCCCGGCCCCGGCGGTTTGGGGTGAAACCTGCGGGATTTGGGGGCGCTGCAGGGGAGAGGGGGGGAGGGGACCCTGGGAGGAAGGGCTGGGAGCGGGGAGAGGGCTGAGGGCGGCGTGGTCACCTCCCGTCTGTCCGTGTGTCCCCCTGTCCGTGTGTCCCCTGTCCCTCTGTCCCCTGTCCCCGCAGCCTCCCGGGGCTCTGAACGCCCCGGCCACAGCCGGGATTTGGGGTCAGGGTGAGGCTGAACCCCCCAAAACGTCCAAGGGTCAGGATTTGGGGTCACAGTGGGGCTGACACCCCCCAACATGTCCAGGACCAGGGTTTGGGGTCACAGTGGGGCTGACACCCCAAAAACCTCCCGGGGCCGAGATTTGGGGTCACAGTGAGGCTGAGCCCTTAAACACCTCCTGGACCTGGGATTTGGGGTTACAGTGCAACTGACACCCCCAAAAACCTCCCAGACCAGGACTTGGGGTCAGGATGGGGCTGACACCCCCCAACACCTCCTGGACCAGGATTTGGGGTCAGGGTGAGACTGAATCCCCCAAAAACCTCCCAAACCAGGATTTAGGGTCACAGTGGGGCTGACACCCCAAAAACCTCCTGGACCAGGATTTGGGGCCACAGTGGGGCTGACACCCCCAAACACCTCCCGGGGCCGGGATTTGGGGCCACAGTGGAACTGACACCCCAAAAGCTCCCGGACCAGGCTCAGGGTCCCGCTCAGGGGCTGCCGCGCTCCGCGGGCACAGCCAGCGGCCGGTACCCCAACCACCTCCCCCCTCTCACCCTCCAGCAGCCGGGACCCCCACCTGCCCCACGCCTCCCCCGCTGTCCCCCCGAGGCGCCGAGGGGCGCGGGGGAGCCCCCCCGGGCCGCCCTTCAGACGGGGGAGGTGGCGGTGGAGTCGCTGGCCAGGCTGTCGGCGATGTCCCCTCGCTGTGCCCGCCGCAGGGCCGCCAGCAGCGCCTCCAGCGTGGCCGAGTCCCGGCGGCCCCAGTGCTCCAGCAGGGCTCGGGCCGGCCTCTCCTGGCGCCCGAAGGAGTCCACGGCCTCCTCCTTGTAGCCCAACTCGCCCGCCAGGTGCCTCCAGGTGTCCTCGGAGGAGGTGCACAGCAGCTTCTCCACCTCGTCCTGCTTGGCGGCCGGCAGCGCCGTGAACGGCGTGCCCTCGGCCTTGGGGGCGGCTGCGGACGGAAAGGGGCTGCGGGTCAGCCTGAGGGGGAGTGGTGGTCCTCTTGGCACGGCCCGGGGGGGTCTGCACATCCTGGTGTCCCTGTCCAGTGTCCCTGCACATCCCCGGTGTCCCTGTCCATCCCTGGGGTCCCTATCCAGTGTCCCTGCACATCCCTGGTGTCCCTGTCCATTCCTGGTGTTCCTGCACATCCTGGTGTCCCTGTCCATCCCTGGTGTCCTTGTCCATCCCCGGTGTGTCTGTCCATCCCCAGTGTCCATCCCCGGTGTCCCTGTCCATTGTCCCTGTCCATCCCCAGTGCCCCTGTCCATTGTCACTGTCCAGTGTCCTTGTCCTTCCTCGGTGTCCCTTTACAGTGTCCTTGTCCAGTGTAGCTGTCCATTCTCAGTGTCCCTGTCCATCCCCGGTGTCCATCCCCGGTGTCCCTGTCCAGTGTCCCTGTCCATCCCCGGTGTCCCTGTCCAGTCCCAGGTGTCTGTGCCCACCCCAGAGTGTCCCCGGCCATTGTCCCTGTCCACCTCAGGATGTCCCTCCCCACTCCAGATTGTCCCTGCCCCTCCGTGTCCCCACCCTGTGCCTCCTCGGGGGTCCCACCTGTCCCCTGGGGTCCCACCTGTCCCCTGGGTGCCCTGCCCACCCCGGGGTGTGTCCCCGGGTCCCACCTGTCCCCTGGGTGCCCTGCCCACCCCGGGGTGTGTCCCCGGGTCCCACCTGTCCCCTGGGTGCCCTGCCCACCCCAGGGTGTGTCCCCAGGGTCCCACCTGTCCCCTGGGTGCCCTGCCCGGGGCCCTGCTGGTCGTGCAGGCTCTGGCTGTCCACGGAGATGCCACTGTCACTGTGCAGCTTCTCCCCCTCGGGGGACGGCGTCTGGTTCACGGGGCGGTTGTTGGCCCCCTGCTTGTTCTGCTTGCAGCTGTTCCACCTGGGCCACAGGGACACCGCGGTGACATCCCCGCGGCTGGCAGGGCCTTGTCCCCTCCCCTGGGGTTTGTCCCCTCCCCTGGGGTTTGTCCCCTCCCTGGGGTTTGTCCCAATCCCTGGGGTTTGTCCCTTCCCCTGGGGTTTGTCCCAATCCCTGGGGTTTGTCCCCTCCCTGGGGTTTGTCCCTTCCCCTGGGGTTTGTCCCTTCCCCTGGGGTTTGTCCCTTCCCCTGGGGTTTGTCCCCTCCCTGGGTTTTGTCCCAATCCCTGGGTTTTGTCCCAATCCCTGGGTTTTGTCCCAATCCCTGGGGTTTGTCCCCTCCCTGCGGTTTGTCCCATCCCTGGGGTTTGTCCCCTCCCCTGGGGTTTGTCCCCTCCCTGGGGTTTGTCCCCTCCCCTGGGGTTTGTCCCTTTCCTTGGGGTTTGTCCCCTCCTCTGGGGTTTGTCCCTTCCCTGGAGTTTGTCCCCTCCCTGGGGTTTGTCCCTTCCCTGGGGTTTGTCCCCTCCCCTGGGGTTTGGCCCATTTTTGGTTTCTGTCCTGGTGCCAGGACAGGGGACAAGGGACAGGGGACAGGGATCAGAGGACAGGACAGGGGCCAGAGGACAGAGGCAGGGAGGGTGCCAGGATGAGCAGGGACAGGCAGGGGACAGAACAAGGACAGGGGACAGGGACAGGGGACAGGGGACAGTGACCCAGCGGCTCCCCCACCCTGCCACCACCTCCCTTTCCCCCCTCATCCTCCTCCCTCCTCACACGATTTTGGGACTCCCCCCAGCCCCACAGCCTCAGGGGTGACAGCAGCGACAGTGACACACCCAGAGCGGAGATCCCACCCTCCCCAAACCCCTGTCCCTGTCCCCGCCGTGTCCCCGTCCCCGGCACCTCTTGAAGGCGATGTAGGCCACCAGCCCCACCACCACGGCGGCCAGGATGGAGCAGTAGACCGGGATGAGGTTGTCGCTGCCGCCGTGTGTCACCACGGGCCTGGAGCTGCCCATGACGGTGGTGGCCGTGGCGGGGACAGCGCTGGTGGCCGCCCCGGCCCCGCCCTCGGTGCTCGGCCCCTCCGCGGTGGTGGCCCCGGGGGTCTCGGAGCCCCCCAGCGACGGGCTGGGCGTTGTCCAGCGAGGGTGGAGACCTGTCCCAGGGGGACGGGAAAATCAGGATTGGGATGGGAATCCCTCAGGGGAGGGGTGGGGAGGTGACAGTTCTGCCAGGAGAGGGACAGGGATGGGACAGGGACAGGGGACAGGGACAGGGACAGGGATGGGACAGGGGACAAGGGACAGGGGACAGGGACAGGGGACAGGGTCAGGGGAAGGGACAGGGACAGGGGACAGGGGACAGGGACAGGGGAAGGGGACAGGGGACAGGGGAAGGGGACAGGGGACAAGGGACAGGGTCAGGGGAAGGGACAGGGGAAGGGGACAGGGGACAGGGACAGGGGAAGGGACAGGGGAAGGGACAGGGGAAGGGGACAGGGACAGGGGACAGGGACAGGGGAAGGGACAGGGGAAGGGGACAGGGGAAGGGGATAGGGAACAGGGACAGGGTCAGGGGAAGGGACAGGGACAGGGACAGGGGACAGGGGAAGGGGACAGGGACAGGGCTGAGGTGGCCCAGGGGTCCCACACCCCGCACGGAGCCGCTCCCAGAGCCCGGATCTGTCCCTTTCCCGGCCCCGTGCGGGACTGTCCCCGTCCCTGCCACACCCGGGAGTGTCCCAGGGGGAAAGGTCTGGTCTTGTCCCGGGGAAACGCGTGGCTGCTGCATGCAATCCCAAATTCCCATCCCATTGACCCCACTGATCCCACTGATCCCAGCCCATCGATCCCAGTGACCCCAGTGACCCCAGTGACCCCAGTGACCCCATCCCAAATTCCCCGTTCCCTCTCTGTCACCGCCAGGCCCGGCCCAAATCCCTGAGCCCATCCCGGAGTGAGGATCCACCGGGAACCTCCGGGACCTGTCCCTGTCCCTGTCCCCGTCCCTGTCCCTGTCAACCCCTGCCCACCCCTGGGATCCGCTCTGGGCTGGAACTGTGGGGCTGGAATTGTGAAAGGCTGGAATTGTGGAGGGCTGGAATTGTGGAGGGCTGGAATTGTGAAGGGCTGGAATTGTGGAGGGCTGGAATTGTGGAGGGCTGGAATTGTGCCGCTCTGGAATTGTGAAGGGCTGGAATTGTGAGGGGGTCGAATTGTGGGGCTGGAATTACGAAGGGCTGGAATTGTGAAAGACTGGAATTGTGGAGCTGGAACTGGGGGCTGGAATTGTGGGGAGCTGGAATCCTGCCGGCCTGGAATAGTGAAAGGCTGGAATTCTGCCGCTCTGGAATTGTGAAAAGCTGGAATTGTGAAGGGCTGGAATTGTGAAAAGCTGGAATTGTGGAGGGCTGGAATAGTGAAAGGCTGGGATTCTGCCGCGCTGGGATTGTGAAGGGCTGGAATTGTGAAAAGCTGGAATAGTGAAAGGCTGGGATTCTGCCGCTCTGGAATTGTGAAAAGCTGGAATTGTGAAAAGCTGGAATTGTGAAAAGCTGGAATTGTGAAGGGCTGGAATTGTGAACAGCTGGAATTGTGGAGGGCTGGAATAGTGAAAGGCTGGAATAGTGAAAGGCTGGGACTCTGCCGCGCTGGGATTGTGAAGGGCTGGCATCCCGCCCCGCCGTGCCCCGAGGGCTCAGCGCTGTCGCTGTCGCCGTCGCGGTGGCACGGGGGGCTCGGTGACATCCTGCCCCGCCGTGTCCCGGCCCCCGCTGCCCTCCGGGGACCGCGGCCGAGGACAAAGGCCCCGCTGTCCCCGGGACGGTGGCTCCTTGTCCCCGCTCCCGCCCGGGACAAAGCGCTTTTCTCCGCTGACGCCGCTCGGGCCCCGGGGCAGCCCCGGAACCCCCCCGAGCCAACAAAGGGGGGTTTTCCCAGGAAAAAATATCCGTTTTCCCTATTCCCGGCCTCAATCCTGGCCATGGGATGTGCAGGGATATCCCAGAGAATCCCGGTTAATTCCAGGTGCGTTCTTGGATGTGCCCTCGAGCCTTTTCCCAAAGGGAGCAGCCCTAAAAAAGGTGTTTTTTTCCAGGAAAAAAATTTCCATTTCTCTGTTCCCGACCCCAATCCCGGCCATGGGATGTGCAGGGATATCCCAGAGAATCCCGGGGGAGGATTCTGGATGTGCCCTCGAGCCCTTTCCCGAATGGAGCAGCCCTAAAAATGGTGGATTTTTCCCAGGAAAAATTCCTTCCTCCTGCAGCTTTTCCCTCTGCACACCTCCCACGCTCCGGGACGGAGGGGTTGGGATGTGGGAATTCCGGGATTGGGATGTGGGAATTCCAGAGGGGTGTGGGAATTCCAGAGGAGTGTGGGAATTCCAGGATTGGATATGGGAATTCCAGAGGGATGTGGGAATTCCAGAGGGGTGTGGGAATTCCAGAGGGGTGTGGGAATTCCAGGATCGGGCTGTGGGAATTCCGGGATTGGGACCCCCCAGTTCCCTGCGATGGGCTCCGCAGGCGCACGGCGGGAGCCCGGCTGGATTCCTGTGGGAATTTGTGGGAATTTCGAGGCTGGAAGGAGCTGGGAGCACTTTCCCTGCCCGCGGCCGGGATTTGGGCCGGAAGGAAGGAAAAAAAAAAATAAATCCCGGAGTTTTGGGCAGGAAAAGAAAACTCTGGCAGCTGAGGATGAGGAGGGGAAAAGCGCTGGGGGGTTTTGGGGCTCCATCCATCGCTCCCGGGCCGGGATCAGGCCGGGAAATCATCACCTCGTCCCGGACAAAGCCCGGCCCGGCTCCGGGCGAAACCCGAGCTCCTTTTCCCGGGAGGAGATTTTTTTGTTCACGGCTTTGACTTTTGGTTTGTCCCCGTTTTTTTTTTGTTTTTTTTTTTTTTTTTTTTTTTTTTTTTTTCACGGGGTTTGGAGCATGTTTTGGGAACGGCACTTCCAGATCCCGGGGGTTGGGGTTGTGTTTTTGGGATGATGCTGAGAGGGAAGGGGAAGGAGTCCCCAGCTCCTTTCTCTTGCCCAGCACTTCCAGATCCTGGGGGTTGTGTTTTTGGGATGCTGAGAGGGAGTGGAGGGAATCCCCAGCTCCTTTTGGCCAGATCCCGGGGGTTGGCGTTGTGTTTTGGGGATGCTGATGGGAAAAGGAGGAATCCCCAGCTCCTTCCTGCCAGATCCCAGATCCCAGGGCTGTGTTTTTGGGATGCTGAGAGGGAGTGGAGGGAATCTCCAGCTGCTTCCTGCCAGATCCCGGCCCCATTCCCCAAACCCGGCCTAAGCCACGCTCAGACACTTTCCCTAGGAATTTCCCCGCGGTGACAACGACACGGCGACAACGACCCGACAACGACACACGGCGACAACGACACACGGCGACAACAACCCGACGACTGACACCCGGTGACAACGACCCACGGTGACAAAGACACACGGTGACAACGACAGACAAGGACACACGGCGACAACGACACACGGTGACAACGACACGGCGACAACGACCCGACAACGACACGCGGCAACAACGACACACAGCGACAACGACACAGGTGACAACGACACACGGGCGACAAAGGCCACACGCCCCCTCTCACCGCGGCACTCCGCATCCTCCACGGCCGTGCACTCCCGCACCAGCACCTCGTTCTCCTCGCAGGTGGTGCAGGGCAGGCAGGGATCCACGAAGTTGGCCTCGCTGGAGAAGGTGCCCTCGGGACACTCCTCGCACACCGTGTCCTGCGTGTCCTTGCAGGGGAACATGAGGCCGAAGCCGGCCTGGCACACGCGACACTCGCGGCAGCTGCCGCTGGCCTCGTCCTGGAAGTATCCGTAGGCGCAGCGGCAAAGGGCGTCGTCGGACTCCACGCAGGGCGCGGACATGCTCTGCAGCCCCACGCACTGCGTGCAAGGTTTGCACGGCTCCGTGGCGCTCACCGTGTCCGAGAAGGTGACACCTGCGGGGACATGGCGGGGACAGGAGGGAGAAAATGGTCCCGGGGTTGGGCAGGTGTGGTGTTTTGTCTGCGGAGGGAGAGGGCAGGAGGGGAGCGTCCCTCTGAGGCACATCCCGGCAGATCCTGGCCTCCCCCGGAGTCAGCGGGCACTGTCCCTGTTCCCACAGGAATTCCCAGCTCACCGGAATTCCCAGCTCACAGAAATTCCCATTCCCACAGGAATCCCCAGTTCTGGCACCCTCCAGACTCAGCTTCCCGTTTGCACCGTCCCCATTCCCATAGGAATTCCCGTTCCCATAGGAATTCCCAGCTCACAGGAATTCCCGTTCCCATAGGAATTCCCAGCTCACAGAAATTCCCGTTCCCATAGGAATTCCCAGCTCTGGCACCCTCCAGGCTCCATTTCCCATTAATTCCTTTGCCATTCCCGCAGAAATTCCCAGCTCACACAAACTCCCAGCTCCGTGCAATCTCCAGACTCAGCTTCCCATTTGCACTTTCCCCATTCCCGCAGGAATTCCCAGCTCTGGACTCCCCCAGACTCATTTTCCATTAACGCCTGCACCGTTCCCGCAGGAATTCCCAGCTCCCAGCACCTTCCAGGCTCCGCTTCCCACTCCCGCCTCAATTCCCAGCTCCGACACCTCCCGGCCTCTTCAGTCCGTTCACAGCTTCCCCACGACCCAGGAATTCCCGGTTCTGCATCCTCCTGCCTCAGCTTCCCATTAACACCTTCCCCATTTCCACATCCCATTCCCGCCTCCTCATCCCATTCCCGCCTCCTCATCCCACTCCTCATCCCATTCCCCATCCCATTCTTCATCCTGTTCCCACCATTCCCCATCCCATTCCCACCTCCTTATCCCATTCCTCATCTTTTCCTTGCCTCCTCATCCCATTTCTCATCCCATTTCTCATCCCATTCCCATTCCCGCCTCCCCGTGGATCCATCCCGCCCTCCCCGCGTCCATTCCTTGGTTTATTATTCCCATCCCTGCCCCCCGCGGGCATCCCGCTCTCCTCACACCCCATCGCCTTCCCCCCACATCCTTGCCCTTTTCCCTCCTCATAATCCATCAATTTCCCTTTCCTCTCCTCATAATCCATCACTTTCCCTTTTCCTCTCCTCACATCCCATCACTTTCCCTTTTCCCTCCTCATAATCCCATCACTTTCCCCTTTCCCTCTCCTCACAATCCATCACTTTCCCTTTCCCCTCCATCCACATCCTGCCCGGGGGTGTCCCCGTGTCCCCTCCCGGGGGCCGCGGTGGCATCGGGAGGTGACAGCGGCGCCCCCCGGGAGGTGACAGCGGTGACCCCGGAGAGGTGACAGTGATGTCCCCCGGGAGGTGACAGCGGTGGCCCGGGAGGTGACAGCGTTGCCCCTAGGAAGTGACAGCGGTGGCCCCAGGGAGGTGACAGTGATGTCCCCCGGGAGGTAACAGTGATGTCCCGCGGGAGGTGACAGCGGTGGTGGCCCCGGGAGGTGACAGCGGTGGCCCGGGAGGTGACAGCGGCCATCCGCTGACTCGGCGTGCCCCCGCGGCTCCCGGCGCTCCGGTTTCAGCCGTGCCGGGGAAATCGATCGCCGCCGGAGCTCGGCGGTATTTTTAGCCCCGGAAGAAGGGTCGGAGCCCGGCCCGGGGCCGCAGCTGCCGCCGCCCCCAGCGCCCCCGGAGCCGCGGAAATTCCTGCCCCGGGATCGGCGGGAATGGGCCGGGCCCTGGGGATCCGGATCCCGGGGTGGGAATGGGGATCCGGATCCCGGGGTGGGAATGGGGATCCCTGATCCCGGGGTGGGAATGGGGATCCCTGATCCCGGGGTGGGAATGGGGATCCGGATCCCGGGGTGGGAATGGGGATCCCGGATCCCGGGGTGGGAATGGGGATCCGGATCCCGGGGTGGGAATGGGGATCCCGGGGTGGGAATGGGGATCCCTGATTCCAGGGTGGGAATGGGGATCCCTGATCCCGGGGTGGGAATGGGGATCCCTGATCCCGGGGTGGGAATGGGGATCTCTGATCCCGGGGTGGGAATGGGGATCCGGATCCCGGGGTGGGAATGGGGATCCCGGGGTGGGAATGGGGATCCCTGATTCCAGGGTGGGAATGGGGATCCCTGATCCCGGGGTGGGAACGGGGATCCGGATCCCGGGGTGGGAATGGGGATCCCGGGGTGGGAATGGGGATCCCTGATTCCAGGGTGGGAATGGGGATCCCTGATCCCGGGGTGGGAATGGGGATCCCTGATCCCGGGGTGGGAATGGGGATCTCTGATCCCGGGGTGGGAATGGGGATCCGGATCCCGGGGTGGGAATGGGGATCCCGGGGTGGGAATGGGGATCCCTGATTCCAGGGTGGGAATGGGGATCCCTGATCCCGGGGTGGGAACGGGGATCCGGATCCCGGGGTGGGAATGGGGATCCCGGGGTGGGAATGGGGATCCCTGATTCCAGGGTGGGAATGGGGATCCCTGATCCCGGGGTGGGAATGGGGATCCCTGATTCCAGGGTGGGAATGGGGATCCCTGATCCCGGGGTGGGAACGGGGATCCGGATCCCGGGGTGGGAATGGGGATCCCGGGGTGGGAATGGGGATCCCTGATTCCAGGGTGGGAATGGGGATCCCTGATCCCGGGGTGGGAATGGGGATCCCTGATTCCAGGGTGGGAATGGGGATCCCTGATCCCGGGGTGGGAATGGGGATCCCTGATTCCAGCAGCTTCTCTGGGGACACTGAGCTGGGGACAGACGAGGGACAGGATTTTGGGGATGCTCCAAGGAGGATGAGGAGCCCGGAGCCCCTGGGAATGGGATGGGAAGGAGGGAAGGGATGGGATGGATGGGAGCGATGGGAGAGATGGCAGCTCCATCCCAGCCTCAGCAGATTTTTCCCTGGATCTGCAGGGGACACCGGGGGACGCGGAACCACAAAATCCTGGGACAGTTTTGGCTCAGGAGTGACCGTAAACCCCTCAGCAGCCCCTGGACAGGGACACGTCCCTCTAGTGCTGCTCCAAAACCCACCCTGGGGCTCCCCCAGGCCCGGGGGGCTGCCCTATCCCCTCTGTCCCCGCTGTCCCCGCTGTCCCTGCTGTCCCCAGCCCCTCGGTGGCCCTGTCCCCGCTGTCCCCAGCCCCTCGGTGGCCCTGTCCCCTCTGTCCCCGCTGTCCCCAGCCCCTCGGTGGCCCTGTCCCCTCTATCCCCAGCCCCTCGGTGGCCCTGTCCCTGCTGTCCCCAGCCCCTCAATGGCCCTGTCCCTGCTGTCCCCTCTATCCCCAGCCCCTCAATGGCCCTGTCCCTGCTGTCCCCTCTATCCCCAGCCCCTCGGTGGCCCTGTCCCCCCTGTCCCCGCTGTCCCCGCTGTCCCCAGCCCCTCGGTGGCCCTGTCCCCGCTGTCCCCGCTGTCCCCAGCCCCTCGGTGGCCCTGTCCCCGCTGTCCCCAGCCCCTCGGTGGCCCTGTGCCGGAGCAGCCCCGGGGGCGGGGGCGGCGCACGCGGCTCCCATTAACCTGGGCTCATCCCTCGCATTATCCTGAATTATTGATGGGCGCCATTAGCGCGGGGAAGTGGCCAGGAAAAGGCTTTCGGCTGAGTGCGCACATTTGCAGCGTTTGTGAGCAGAGCACTTACAGCCGGGATCCAACCCGGGCCCCCCTTTCCTCCCCCAGCCCCATAAATAAATCACCAGGCGGCAATCGGGGGCTGGAACGGGGGAAAAGGGGGAATTAGAGCAAATCCCCCGGCGTTGGGATGGTGTCTGGCAGCTCCTCCGGGGAGCCGGCTTGGGCTGTAGCCCATTTATTCTTTTTCCTTCCCCAAAACGATCGGGAAGGAATCCAAGGGAGTGCCCGGAACCGGAGCCCGGGGCGCGGGTGGGGACCCTCAACCCAAAATCACAGCCCGGGGGGCGGGTGGGGACCCTGAGCCCCAAAATCACAGCCCGGGGGGCGGGTGGGGACCCCGAGCCCCAAATCAGAGCCCGGAGGGCGGGTGGGGACCCCGAGCCCCAAATCACAGCCCGGGGGGCGGGTGGGGACCCTGAGCCCCAAATCACAGCCCGGGGGGCGGGTGGGGACCCCGAGCCCTGCCCACATTCCTGAGGCTGTGCCAGGAGCGGGGTTGTCTCCACTTGCCCGGCCCGCCGGCTCCAGGGGGATCCGGGGGGATCCAGGGGATCGAGAGGCACAGGGGTGCCCGCGGGTTTCCTGCCCTGCACACCCCAAAATATCCCTCGGGAAGGGCTCAGGGCAGGGAGGATTTCTCTCGGTGGGATCTGGATTTTGGTGGGATCCAGCCCTCACCGGGATCCACCTCCTGGTGGGATCTATCCCTCCCAGGGACCCAGCCCCTGGTGGGACCCAGTCCCGCCTGTGCTCCGTTCCCAGGCCGGGCCCAGCTCCATCCATCGATCCCACAGGACTCGGAGGTATTTTTAGCCCTGCCCTGGCTCTGCTCTGTCCCTGCTCGGCTCCTGCAGCCTCCTCTCCCTCCTCTCCCTCCTCTCCCTCCTCTCCCTCCTCTGCCTCCTCTTCCTCCTCCTGTCCCTCCTGTCTCTCCTCCCAGCCCCGCTCCGGCCCTTCCCTGTGCCATCGGCTTCTGCCGCCACAGAGCCCCGGGGGGCTGCTGGCACCGTGTGACAGTGACCATGGCACTGTGTGACTGATCCTGGCACTGTGTGACCATGGCACTGTGTGACCCATCCTGGACTGTGTGACAGTGTCATGGCACTGTGACAGTGATCATGGCGCTCTGTGACAGTGACCCTGGCAACCGTGTGACAGTGACCATGGCACTGTGACAGTGATCCTGGCACTGTGTGACAGGGGTTTAGGGTACTCACTGTCCAGGCAGGGCTCGCAGACCGTCTGGTGACATTTTGGGGACACTTTGGGGACACCCCCAGGTGTTTAGGGTACTCACTGTCCAGGCAGGGCTCACAGGGTGACCCTGGTGACATTTTGGGGACACATTGGGGACACCCCTGGGGTTTTGGGGTACTCACTGTCCAGGCAGGGCTCGCAGACCGTCTGGTGACATTTTGGGGACCCTTGGGGACACTTTGGGGACACCCCCGGGGTTTTGGGTACTCACTGTCCAGGCAGGGCTCGCAGACCGTCTGGTTGGCCCCGCACGGCTGGCTCACGCCCTCGCCCACGCCGCACGCCCGGCAGCACTCGCCGCTGGCCGTGAAGAGCCGCCAGGGACACTCGGCCTCCGAGGTGACAGCGGGGCCCTGAGGGGACACGGGAGGGGACAGCTGCTTACACCGGCCACCTCGTAAAACGGCGACATGAATATTGAGGTGTTATAGAGGGAGGGTGTTATAAAAGAGAATAGAATTCTAAAACAGATACTGATGTGTTTGGATATATCTCGATATTTTATATGTGTTATACGCCTTTTTGATGTGTGTATATATAAACATTCATCGATAAATATATATATAATATATAATTATATATATAAACCATATATTATTTATTAATATATGAACATTATAGATGAATATAATAGAACTCAATGATGCGTTTTTATAGATTATGTGTATTTTATAAATTATATCTATTACATATTATATATATAATATGTAGTATAACTATAGATTATATGCTACATATATTTTATATTTCTGGTGTCACCTGTGCCCCTGGGTGGGAACTCTGGGTGTCACCTGTGTCCCTGGGTGGGAACTCTGGGTGTCACCTGTGTCCCTGGGTGGGGACTCTGGTGTCACCTGTGCCCCTGGGTGAGGACTCTCGTGTCACCTGTGCCCCTGGATGGGGACTCTGGTGTCACCTGTGCCCCTGGGTGAGGACTCTGGGTGTCACCTGTGTCCCCCCAAACCCCTCCGGACACCCCAAACGAGGCAGCAATGAGGAGCTGAGGCAGCACCGACACTTTGGTGACCTCCCCGTGCCGTGTCACCTCCTGTCCCCTGCAGGTCCCCTCACCTGGGTGTCACCTCCGCAATCCGGAGAGGAAGAATCCCCCCCAATCCCCCCCAAAAAACCCTCTCCTGCTTTTCGGGGACCCCCGCCCTGCCCCTGCAGCTCCGGGCAGGATCGGGAGGTCGGGCCGGGGGCAGGGGCTCGGAGGGGACATCTGGAGGCCTCGGCATCCCTTTGGCCGCGTCCCCGCGCTCGGGGCTCCGCAGACAATGCAGCGCCGAGCGCGGGCGGCTCAATGACAAAGCGCTCCGGTTACCGTGCGCCGGGAGGCGGCCGCTGCCCTGCGCCAGCCCGGGCTGCCGGGGCCTCGTCCCGAGCCTCTCCCGGCCTCCTTCTCCGGGATCTTTCCCCAGAGCCTTTTCCCAGAGCCTTTCTTCAGGATCTTTTTCCAGAGCCTTTTCCCAGACCCTTTTCCTGGGCTCTTTTCCCAGACCCTCATCCAGACCCTTTTCCCAGGATCTTTTTCCAGATCCTTTTCCCAGGCTCTTTCTTCAAGATCTTTTTCCAGGCTCCTTTCCCAGACCCTTTTTCGAGATCCTTCTTCCAGACCCTTTCCCAGGCTCTTTTTTCAGGATCTTTTTCCCGGGCTCATTTTCCAGCCCCTTTTCCCAGATCCTTTTTCCAGACCCTTTTCTCAGGATCTTTTTCCAGATCTTTTTCCCAGATCTTTTTCCCGGGCTCATTTTTCAGACCCTTTTCCCAGACCCTTTATTCCAGACCATTTTCCCAGGCTCTTTTTCCAGGATCTTTGCCCAGACCCTTTTCCCAGCCCCCTCCTCCAAACCCTTCCTCCAGCCCCTTTATTCCAGCCCCTTTCTCCAGGATCTTTTCCCAGCCCTCTCGGGGCAGGAGGAGGAATTGGGATATTGGGAATCCTCCCAGTTCCCCCAAACATCACCCGGGGAAGGGTTTGGGGTGGGGCAGTGGCCACTCGCCCCTCGTGGGGACACTTCTGGGGCTTTGGGGGCAGCCTGGCCTCAGCTCAATCCACCCCGTGATCCCAGAGTTTCCCGTGATCCTGGAACATTCCATGATCCCAGAGCTTCCAGTGATCCCAGAGCTTCCCGTGATCCTGGAACATTCCATATCCTGGAACACCCCGTGATCCCAGAGCTTCCTGTGATCCTGGAACATTCCATGATCCTGGAACACCCCGTGATCCCAGAGCTTCCCGTGATCCTGGAATATTCCATAGCCTGGAACACCCCAGGATCCCAGAGCTCCCAGTGATTCCCAGAGCATCCCATGATCCCAGAGCTTTCTGCAATCCCAGAACTTCCAGATCTCTCAGAGCATCCCGTGATCCCAGAGTATCCCACGATCCCAGATCTCCCACCTCTCCTGGAGCCCTCAGCTCTTCCAGAGCCTCCCACGATCCCAGAGCCCCCCACGATCCCGCATTTTCCCCATCCCCCAGAGCCCCCCGCGATCCCAGAGCCCCCACCTCTCCCGGATGTCACACCCTTGGTGGCCCGGCCACCTGTCCCCTCCCGCGGGGCCACTGCCACCGCCCCCTCCTCCGGCGGCGCTCCGAGGCGGCGGAAGCCCCAATTCCCGGCTCCAGGTGCCCCAATTCCCGGCTCCAGGTGCCCCAATTCCCGGCTCCCGGCGTTTCCCGGGGTCCCGGGGCTCGGAGCGCCCCTCGGCCGGGGGCACCTGGCCCGGGGCATTAACGCGGCTGCCGGTGACAAAGGCGCGGCGATTAACGCCGTAAAACGTCCCCCGCAGCTGGCCCCGGCCCGCGGGGCGCCGCCGACACCTCGGGAAAGCTCCAAATTGATTTTGGAGCCGTGTCCGGGAGCGGCGTTCGGAGGGAGGGAGCGGGATTTGGGCAGCTCGGGCACGGGGGGATGAGGTTGTCTCCAGCCGGAGAGCAGCTCCCGAGGCCGCGGGGAGAGCTCGGCCTCAGCGGGGCCAGCGCCGCCCCTGGGGGAGCCGGAGCCCCATTCCCAGCTCCCGGTTCCCAAAATTCCCAATTCCCAGTTCCCAAAATTCCCAATTCCCGGCGGTTCCCGGAGTTTGGGCAGCCCAAAAAGCCGCGTCCCAGGAGGATCCGCCGCTGCCGGGCAGGTACCGAGCGGGGAGAGGGGGTCCGGGGGGTCCCGGGGGTCTCGGGGTGCAGGGATTTGGGGTGAGAGGATTTGGGGTGCGAGGGGTTCCAGGGTCCGGGGGGTCCCGGGGGTCACGGAGGTCTCGGGGTGCGGGAATTTGGGGTGCAAGGAGATTTTAA